>NW_027397101.1:16399375-16511946 GCF_003265705.2 Callorhinus ursinus
TGAGGTCATATGATACATGTCTTTCTCTGATTGACTTATTTCACTCAGCATAACACCCTCCAGTTCCATCCACGTCATTGCAAATGGCAAGATCTCATTCCTTTTGATGGCTGCATAATATTCCATCGTGTATATATACCACATCTTCCTTATCCATTCATCTGTCGATGGACATCTTGGCTCTTTCCACAGTTTGGCTATTGTGGACATTGCTGCTGAGATAAATATTTCTTAAACAAATCACAAAGAGTACAAATTATTTAAAAATTGATTAAATGAACTGAATCCAAATTAAAAATATGTGTTCTTTGAAAAACAAGATTAAGAAAGCAAAAGATTAGACAGACACTGGTAGAAAATATTTGTAAAGACAAAAGTTTATATCTAGAATATACAGAGCATACTTACAACTCAAAAACAAGGCAATCCTAAGAATTTTTAATGGGTCAAAGATTTGAACAGACTTATCAGAAAAGAAGATAAATGAATGGCCATTAAACATAGGACAAAGATACTTAACATCATGAGAGATCAGAGAAACATAAATTCCAGCCACAATGCAATACCACTACACACTCACTAGAAAAACAATGTCTAAAAAGACAGTTCCAAGTGTTGGTTGAGGATACAGAGCAGCTAGTACTCTCATACCTTGCTGGCTCCATATGCACAGTGATTCAGTCACTCTGGAAAACAATTCGACAGCATCTTATAAAGTTAAATCTTTACTTACCTTACGACCCAGCACTCTCCATCACAGACATTTATTCAAGACAAATAAGCATATGTCAAAATAATTCATGTACATGAATGTTTCATAGCAGCATTATTGATAACCCAAAACTAGAACCAACACAAATGTCATTCAACTGGTAAACAGAAAAAGAACTTGGGGCATATCCATACTATGGAATGTATTTGGCCGTAAAATGGAACAAAGTACAAATACATGCACCAACATGGATGAAGCACAAAAGCATTATAATAAGTGAAAGAAGCCAGACACAAAGGCGAGAAGAGTGCAGATCAGTGGCTGCCCACAGCCAGGGGCTAAGGGGGGATAATTGAATGCAAAGGTGGCAAAAGGGAACATTTTGAAGTAGTGGAATATACTTGACTATGACATTGGTTGCACAACTGTATACAATTGCCATTGTCATCAAACTGTACATTTAAAGAGGGGCAATTTATTATACATAAATTATACCTCAAAAAAACCCAAGAAAATACATATGGGGAAAATGTGTTAAATCAGACAATATCAACACTAAAATCCTGTAATTCAGAAACTATTTTGTTTTTGTGTTGTAAGAGGAAAAAAATAATGAATGCATGAATGAGCATGAGCCCCACCCATTCCTCTTTTACTAGAAATAAATGAATCAGTCTGGATGAGGTATTCATCAAAAATGATTCCATGCTAAAATGGAGCATAAGTGGAGAACAAATTGAAGTTATTTATGTCTAAAAGTTCCTTTCAAAGTTTCAAATGATTCAGAGAGAAAGAGAAAGTTGACATACTCATGTGAAATTCAATAGGTTTTTAGTCCTGGTTTCTCCACTTTGATTCCCTTTATTTTGGAGCTCTGTGAAGGAGTTTATCAAATCCTCAGCCACCTTCAAACATGCCACACACTCTTTTCCTCAAGTACCACCTTGACCTGTATTAAAAAGGAAAGTCATCAACAACAAACGTCAATATAACTTTTTTTTAAGATTTTATTTATTTCTTTGAGAAAGAGAGAGAACACAAGTGGGGGGAAGGGACAGAGGGAGAAGCAGGCTCCCCAGCAGGGAGCCTGATGTGGAGCTTGATCCCAGGACCCTGGAATCATGACCTGAGCCAAAGGCAGACATTCAACCAACTGAGCCACCCAGGCGCCCCAGCTCTTTCATCATTATTATGTCTTTGCTTCATGTAGAGTGCTTGAGGGTCAGAGGAATGAGGCTGCTGGGAACTACCCTTGTGAGCAGACAAATGTGAATTTATGTTGGGGGGGGCAGTACACTTTTTATATAAAATATTAACCATATATGTATCTTTGTTGAACACTATGTGTGGGACACCATTACATCTGCTTCACAGAAATCTCACTTAATGCTCTCAAGAACCCTATAACATAGATTTATATCATTACCCCCTTTTTACAGATGAGCAAATGAAGGCTCAAAGAAAGCAAGAAAATTATCTAAGCCATGCATAAATTCCAAAGCCTTCTGCCATGTGTTGGCTATTCTGTATATTATGGAAAGAGCAAAAATAAATGAGTAAATAATTAAAATAGGAGCTATTATTCCTGCCTGTAAGCAGCTCATACTCTTACAGTCAAAGAACACCAACCAGACACTAGGACAGGCTTAGAGAATCAATACCATGCCGTCTATATGTAAAAGAGCATAGGCATGTTACGGGGTAACAAGTGGATGCACTGACAGACTTGTCTAGAGAGACAGGAACAGCACCATTTAAAATATAATGGTCACAACTCAAAACCCAGGGGTTCAAATAAAAGCTGTTTCTCCTTCTCTAGGAATCTTTCTGAGTTGCCACGTACAAAGCAAAATTCCAACTGGAAAGAGCTTTGCTTTATTTACAATTTTTTCATATTCTATCTTCTATTAGAAACTCCTTAAGGATAAGTGCAGGACCATGTAAGGATTCTGAAGTCCCCGCAATGTCTCATTAAAGCTCATGTGGATATATTGTTTAAAAGCTAATTGAGTACATGGGCACATTGTTAAGAAGCAAAAATACATGAACATTTGGGTTCTGATTCTTAGTAACCCCTGCTTATTTTACTCAAATTTTGGGGTCCCCTGTTCCCTAACACCTATATTCTAATCACATTCATGCTAAAGTTTCAAATTCATGCACAGAGTATAGGAAACATATGGCGTACTTGTTACACAAGTGGCTTCAGGGAGAATCACTGCAACCTAAACACCAAGAGATTGGTCTGGGGCCCAGAAGGGGGGGAAAAAAAGTATCCCACTTTTCTAGACTCTGCAGTTTTTAGGGCGGTACCTCGAACCAGAGATTTGTTTCTCTTGCATCCATCACTTCTCTACTTTGTCTTGACTGGGAACTCTGAAGTCAAGTCATTAACCTGTCCTGGTCAAGTCATTAACCTCTCAATTGCAAATTGTAGATAATTGCAATAATCCTAATTTTCCGGGGCTATTGCAAGGCTTATCTGTGACAAGTGTGTGAAAGCAATTGGAAACCTCTGAAACATCTTACAGGTACTCACCTAGTATGAGAACATGTGTTTCAATAGCATTGCTACCCTTGAGTTCCTGGGGAATAAGGGTAGAATTTTATCTTACATGAAACTGACCTTTCCCTAATCTCCCTCCTAAGAAGTCTAAAAGTCAGGGGGATCCAGCAGGAAAGGAAAGTGACCCTTGGAATGAGGATGAAATGAGATGGCAGCGGTGATAGGAGAGTGGAAACAGGGAGAGCTGGGGAGAGAGACTGTTTAATGTTTGAAACCGGTGCCAAGCTAAATTAGAAACATGAGTCTGCGTACCTGTACCTTACCTCATCGGTATATAATCTGTAACCTGAGATCCCCTCACAGAGAAGTAAAAATAGCAGGACGCTTCAGCAGCCTGGGGTTCTGCTGAGTGGGGGAGAACCAACCTGGGAAAGGATAAAGGGACCAGGCAAGCATGCCAATCCCGTGCTCTGGGAGAGACCTCCTCCTCCATTCCCCAGGGTGACGGCAGGGGGGAAGGTAGCCAAGAGAGGTGGCATCAAGAGCATTACAAGAAAACCTCCTGCGGGGAGGAGGCCGGGCTGCCCTAGAGTCACCGAATTTTGTCACAGACACTATGACATTTCCTCACAGGGAAGCATCATTAGAGTTCTGAGCCTGCTTGCTCCCGCCATGATCAAGGCACGTAAACTAGTCTGTGAGCCGCAAGTGCTCACTCTGGTGCAGAGCAGATGAGACTGCTTTTCCAGGCTCCTGGCAGGGTGGAAGCAGTGATTTGCCAACTGGTTGCCCCACTCTTTTTTTTTTTAATAAAGATTTTTATTTATTTATTTATTGAGAGAGAGAGAGAGAGAGAATGGTAGAGAGAGAGAGCACGAGAGGGAAGAAGGTCAGAGGGAGACGCAGACTCCCTGCTGAGCAGGGAGCCGAATGCGGGACTCGATCCCGGGACTCCAGGATCATGACCTGAGCCGAAGGCAGTCGCTTAACCAACTGAGCCACCCAGGCGCCCTGGTTGCCCCACTCTTGGGGAAAACATGTTCCCTGAGTGAGTGAGCTGGTGAATCCCTAAAATGGTGTGCTCCCTTCCTTCAGCTTAGATTCTAGTCCCTCTCACATAACTGTGCTTGCCATAGGTTTGTCATCGGGTATGCCATTGGTGGATAGGCTTGTCCCTGGTTAGCTCCTATTATAGGGAGACAGTGACCAAGCAGAAAGGGGATGAAGCTGATTTTTCATTAATCACATCAAAAATTAGGGCCTGGGAATGCCTTTTCATATTCTTTGGGGTAATCATATATTAGATGCTATTAATAAAAGGAACCCAATTTTGAGAATTCCTAATGTTGAGTCAACCCTGTGTTTGTTAAATAAATCTTACTTGCATTAAAAAAATTCATATCAAAGAAGATGTTAGATTTTAGAATGGATCCCAAATTTCAAATCCTCTTAAAGAATAAAATTAAACAAATAACCCAGGCCCCTTGGCTAAGCATATTTCACTCTGATATTTCCACTAGGTTTTACACTACCTTTGCAAGACTCCATTTGTTCGTGCAAATGGGCTTTGTTCATTCACTTCACAAGAACTCAAATATTTTTCCCATTGCCATGTGAAGAGAAGGTAGAATTTTTGTTTCAATTTGCCTCTTGTCCACAAACAGGGTTATCAATGTCTCATTTACTATGAATAACCAAGAGAGAAAGGCTGTGAGCTCTCCCTGGCTTCCCTGGATGACCACAGAAACAGCTCAACAGAGTGGAAACAGGAAAAGATGGAGCTACGCAGACCTGGACTAGAATCCTGGCTCTCCCTCACAAGTTCTGTAACCCCCAGGAGATTTAAATCACATCTCGGCTTCGTTCAACTGCCTTTCCTGTAAAAACTGGAAGAGTAATGCCTACTTCATTGGGTGAATTTAACAATTTAGTAAAATGGCATATGAAGAAGCCCCTAGAGTCACACTATCTAATCGAAATACAATCACAAGGCACCAATGTGATTTTAAATTTTCTAGTAGCCTCATTAACAGAAGGGAAACTGTTGATTACAACAACATATTTCATTTAATCCAATATGTTAAAAATATTATTTCAAGGCCTAATCAGTAGAAAAACTTACGCCAAGATATTTTATGTTCTATTTTTTTCTAGTAAGTCTTCAAGAGACAATTTGTATTTTACACTTCTGACACATCTCATTTCAGACACTAAATTCTCATAGAAAATGCGTGATCTATATTTAGATTTCTTAAAATTTACGTTTGAAAAATAGATTCACATACCCAAGTTGTTCCAAAAGTACCTAAAAGTTTTCCAAAAACTGAATCAAGTATCAGTGTTTTAAATTTAAAATGAATCCCATTACAAAGCCAATTCCTCAGTCATACCAGCTTCCCCTTCCAGGGCTCAACGGCCACATGTGGCTCGTAGCTACTGCCTTGGACCATGCGCTCTTAGAGCAATGCTAGGCAGGTAGTAGGTACTCAATAAATGAAATATTTTCTTCTGTCACCAGTATCTCATCTGAATCTCAAGGTTCTTTTGAGCACTGAAGTTCCAACTTTGAGAACAGTGTAAATAATATCTACAATGTGTTTACCCTAGGTTGAGAAGCAAGGATTGAGATGGCATAATTTCTTTAAAAAAAAAAAGATTTTGGAGGGGGGGTAATATGAGCAGAGGGAGAAAGAGAATCTTCAAGCAGACTCCCCTCTGAGCAGGGAGCCTGACGTGGGTGGGGCTCAATCCCACGACCCTGAGATCATGACCTGAGCTGAAAACAAGAGTCAGATGCTCAATGGACTAAGCCACACAGGCGCCCCAAGGCAGCATAATTTCTATTTGCCATTCCACATATCACTTAAAATTGTCTTCTGGAACTGTAGCCAGCAAGCTGCTCTAGTTTTGGAATGCATTTCAGTTAGCCTACTGCTCACACTACAGCTTCCTGGCATCTTGCATCTCAAGTGGTAAGTAGTAACACCAATGTCTCCCTTGCATGAACAATATGAACTTACAAGGGAGAGAATCAGCTTCACCAATCAAACACTGCTGCTTTGGAAATTCATGAACTCTAGGATAAACACAGATATCTATGTGCTGCTGAAATCCATAACTCATCTCTCAAAACACATCTCACATTAGAACTTTACAAAGAACTTTTGAATGCCACAGCTGCTAGTCTGAATCTATCTATCCCATGAATATATGACCTGCTTTTAAGAATGCGGAGTGCTAACAGGACTTAAGTCCATCTGTTTTTTTATTCCTCAAAGATGTAGAAATTTGAGAAACAGAAGATTCAACAATTTGGCCAGATCACTACCTCATTCTGTAATCAGAGTCTGTGGTCCTTGCAAGGGTTTTGCATCTCAAATCTCGAGGACCGTGGAATTTTTTTCCTAGATCTCATGAATGGACACAGAGCTATCAGATGTTCCCAGATGCATGGTACCATGGTTAAAATGTTCTTAGATATAATGAATCTGCCGATGTCTGCCTAGCATCCCTTCCCCACACCTCTAGTAACATCTTCCTGATAGCCCTTAAATTGTTCTGTCCTCTCTGCCAGCAAATACATCTTTGACCCAAACTAAACCAGTTTCTTTCTCCTTGAAATTTGAATCTTGAGCAAAGTGTTACAAGGATTCAAAATGATGGGAGCTCTCTCATCCTGATAACTTGACATCCTGACTTTGAAGAGACTGTCTCTAAGTTCTGCCATCAGTCCTTAAGAGTTTCCTTGCTTCTTCTCCTTTCTAAAGACTGGTCTTAGTCTGGGGCTTTTTCTTTAATCTCACAGTTCCATAGCCTTCAATAAATTTCTTTCCTTTTTTTTTTTCCTCTGAAATTGCCCAGAGTCTGTCTGTTGTTTGAGCCCAATCATTCCTAACTGCAATAATAGGTAATGTTCTGTTATCAAATATTATGTCTCTCAGGCCCAGGCCTGTTTGGCCAAAATGAACTTGCTGCTCTTTCTCCAATCATGCAGACAAAGATGCCCATTAATGAGCTCATGAAGTTGAGTAACAGTCTCAGACAATTGCTTTTCAGTCTCCCAAGAGCCCTAATTAGAATCCTTTATTTGTCTCCAACTCAGGCAACCTTTGCTGTGGAGGTGAGGATCCTTGAAGGACATAGAGAGAATCTTCAGATTATTTTGGTCTGAGAAAAACCCTTCAGAGTGATTCTACCTGACAACATTGTCAAACACAGTCATCCTGCAAAATCAAGGAAAATTGAGCTAGACTCTGAGCAAATGTATTTTCATTTTCAGGGCAGATAGTCCATATATAGAATTTCTCACTCATGTTTCACTTTTTTGCTAATCTTCATTTTTTTCATTATCAAGTTGTATGGCTTCTTGTATTTCTACCTGAATAGTTACTTAGGCAAGTCGGAGAAGCTTTAAGCTGCCTCTAGGATCAGAAACAAACAAAAATGTATGGCATAGAAATATTGTTGCAGGCAAAATATTGACAAGGACTGGCTTCTACACATGGAGCACAGTGTGACTGTTAATGATGGAAAGATGCTTGTGTACTCAGAGAAATACAGGCCCAATTGTTCCACCCGGCAGAGTGGGAAACTAACTGCCAGAAGTTACACACGGTGCAGGGTCCACGCGAATTTTTTGGCAGTCTCCATTACCAAAGATCATTTTTAAAACAAAGTCTCATAATTCTGTAGCTATCTTATGCCCCCAGTCACATTTCTTGAGGAATGTTTTCTTTTCCTCTGCAGCTTTATGACCAGCTCCTCTATTTCAAGCCCCCATGTTGAGCTTGCGATCAAACCACACATCCTCCTTGTTCCTCATTAGCAAAAAAGTTTGCTTGGGAGAAACGATGGGGTGCCACATTCTCCCAGTATGTTATCTATGCCTTGATAGTGATAAACATACATTTGAAAGTTCCATCAATTCTTTCAGGTCGTTCAGGTGCCATTTGAAACCTCAAAGCAACAATTTGCAGAGCTGCGGCCCAGCAGCCTGTAAAAGTGAGTGCAGACTTCCAGAATCTTCCCTGGGGAATAACAGCTACACAGAGCTGACTTAGGCAAGGGGAACAATTGTGCCCAATAGGTCTCCCATTACCTTCATGCATCTTGAGCCTTAGTCCCATTTGTGAGGACTAACATGGAATGGCATTTTTATATTAGGAAAAAAACATTATGGAATTAGTCTCTCTAAAGCACATTGTATAAAGGATACACTGTATGTACTTAGGTGCTCACCTTGAGAAAGGAGAGGTTGCTTCAAAAACTGAAGGGTCTGAGATTTTACTCTACCTGCAAACTAACAAATCAGCCTGCCCCAGTTTCAAGGATGCTTGCAGAAGACGCAAGACTCCTGAGTCAGAGGCAAAGGGTTTCACCACGAGTAGCAGACATCAAGCATCAAGAACAATATATTTGCTACAGTTGTCCTTGCCCCCAGGTATCACAGAAGTGACACAGATGGGCTCAGGAGGCCATTGTGCTAGCACAGGGACCCTAAGTTTAGGGAAGCCACACCTTGTACAACAGGCAATAGGCATGTCTACCCTCCAGGCACACTCTGGAGGGAACACCATCTTTATTATACTCAACTGTAAGGAAACATGCCTTTCACTCAGAAGGGAGATACTTTCTCCGCCAAGGCTGTTCACTCTACAAACATCTTTGAAAAGAGAGGTCAGAAGAAAAGCAGTCAGTGCTTCTGCATGCAAGGCATGCAGAAACACAAGGTTACACAGAAGAAAACAGTGAATGTTCTGACCTATGCCCAATTTTCTATAAAATTTTAGAGATTGTTTTAGGTAAAACGTGACTAAAAGTAGGCAATAACTACTTAAGCTTAGTTCTTAAAGAGAGACATCTTACTTAGTCTTCCCATTCTGGGCATCATGGTCTAAGATGTAATCGTCAGTAGGATCAACCTAGTTCAGGAATCTCTCCTTCAGGATAAAGGCGGATTTTACTTTGTTTTTGTTGTTGTTGTTGTTTTCTTTTGTTTTGTTTTTGAGAGAGAGTGTGTGCTCGCTTGCAGGCAGGAGCAGGGGGAGAGGCAGAGGGAGAAGGAAAGGGAGAGAGAAAATCTCAAGCAGGCTCCACACCCAGTGCAGAGCCCAATGAGGGGCTCAACCTCACAGCCCTGAGATCATGACCTGAGTCAAAACCAAGAGCTGGTAGTTTAACCAACTGAGCCACCCAGGTACCCCTACTTATTTTTTTAATTCAAAACATTAAATGTATTCTTGTGAATGACTAAACCTACACTACTGAATGAACTATATAGATGATTTACTAAACATGTAGGTGTACTTGTCATTTATTGTGGGCTTAGCATGGTACTCATTGTGATAAGTACTTTGTACGCCTTATTTTATTAAATCTTTATGAAAACCTCTCAGTGTTATTATCTCCATTGTTGATATGTTAAAAAGTCTCAAAGAATAAATCATCCAATGTAACTAGTAAAAGGCAAGATTGGGATATGAACAGAGATCTAGACAACCCCAAATTCAGGTGCTTTTCTGCTATGCTACACAGCCTCTCCAAATATCTACTTCATGCTTAAATGTATGTGGACACATAAAAATTAAAAATCATAAAGGTATCAATACAGTGATGGTCCACTATTAACTATCAATCCCATCTTTCTAAGGCATTGGTAAAACCCTTCATTGGAAACAGTCAGTGTCCTATCTTAGTCCTGCAACTCAGGACTAAGCTTTAATTGAAGATCCTCACCTTAACCCCATTCCTATACCCTTAGGGTTGCAACGAGATATAGATTTGCCCAGTCAAAAGTGCTATACTATATTTTATACTCCAGAGAGTAAGAATAAGGTTCCCATAGATCATTGACCAAAATCAACTTAATGATTTTTCTTAGATAGTACAGATATAAAAGTGCAATGGTAGAAGTAGATTGCCTGGGTTCCATTTTATATGTTAACCACCTTTGACCTACAAATTTACATTGCTTTCTGATCTACACTGGCCCCCTCAGGATTAACCAACCTTCTGTCTAAGAGGTTATATATCCAATGCAAAAGTCAATATTGTATTGGAAATTGAGGGTGGGGTGGGATCAAACATCACAGGACAATTTTCATGAAAAAAACTTAAAGGAAACTGGTTTCCTACCTTGGTTAACAGGGAGAATGACCATTAAGCTATATTATTATAACACCAGACCACTCAAGGTCCGCAGGGACAAACACCACCCCCAGGCAAAATAGAAATTGAAGAATGTTGTTTCAAAGAACAAGACTTATGTGTGAATAAGAGAAGAAATATTCTTTCACCAAAATGGTTAGATGGTCTTGTCCTCAAGAAAAATAATTAATAATGTTTACCTTTGAGAAAATAATTAATATCTAACTTGTAAAGGAACCAGCATGTCACTGTTGGAAAGTTTGAAAAGGAACTTGAATTTGCATCCATGTTTACCCTCACTCATGGGACTAAAGTCCATCCTCCTTCTCTGTCTTGCTCCCACTTTGGGGGCAGGAAAAAGTAATGCCTTCCCAGCTAAAGCCAAGAGTATTCAGAAAGGGGCAAGACTTTGTGCAATGGAAGAGGTGGTGATATATCTAGGGAATTGTTAGAGTTGTCAGAGAAAAAGAAAGACTTGAAAAGGGGACCCATTGAGTTTGAGTACAAACCTCAAGGCAGGAGGGCCTGGTTGGGAATGCAGGGAACTCCTACAGAGGACCATCTTCTTGCAAAGACCTAGGGCGTAAGGAGCCTTTCATTTGAGATGGAAGAGAAAATGGAGTTAGCTAGAGCCATCCTTGTTTGTCCTATATTAGGATATTTCTCTGAAATTATCCTATCCCTTTGGTAAATGTCTTTGCATGTGCCTGTGAATTTGGACAGGTAAAATTTTTGAAGATTGAAATAACAGGGCTCTGTCCCATTTCCTCTCAGACTTAAGTAGAAGGGGATTGTACCTCTGAGATGGTGCAGTCACAGTCCTCAGTGATGACCCAGTTGGATACTGCAGGGAACGTCCTATGACCCTTCGCAAGCCTGGCAAAGGCAGCTTTTGCAAGAGGCCTTCCCTGACCTCTACATCAATTTCCAACACCCAACATCCAGCTTTGAAATTGCATAGTGTAAAACTTTCTGTCTCTATTTGCCATTGCCTTCATTTGTGCCAATAATGGACTTGTGAAGTGGCAAAAACTAGAAATGATAGGGAAATGAATGCCTCTATAAAGAAGATACTCTATAGACCCATTTGCCCTTTGCCAGGAAGAAAATGGCTTTCAGAAAGAGTTCTTGGTTCTCTGAGCTTTTTTATTTAATTACCTCATGCTAACTTATGTGTGTGTGTGTGTGTGTGTGTGTGTGTGTATGTGTGCATGCACACACATGCACATTTTACAAAATTTGTGTGAATGAATAAAGGGAATGATTAAGGAAAAGGTGACAAGGAGCCAATATTTAATGTTTCTTGTTGGGTGCCTTATTTATATAAAGTAATTTAGTAGTCGTTCAACCACACACTAGCACGTCCATATGAAACAAGACAACTGAGGCTCAGAAATATTAGCTAATGTGATCGAGTCCATGTGACTACCTAGGGCAGATCTAGGATTTAAACTGAGGCTTGAATCCAAAGCCCTATGGTATTTCCACAGCTGCATAAATGCATTTTGTAAACCATGGGCATAAAACATGCCATGAAGGTGGGCTCTCATGAATATATCTTTGGAGAGTTTTTCAGGAAACAGAGAGGAGAGATTTGGAGCTGGCTGGGGGGATAAAATGATTTCTGACAGATATATAGCTACACTGACCTTCCTTCAGATGAGGGTATTCACTATAGAGTTCAAGCATGCCCTTAACCAAAACATTCCCGGTCAGGGCCAGCTTTTCCCTCCAGCAAACCACCCCTTGCTGAAAGAACTCCAGGGGCTTGTCCGGTGACCTGACATTTCTAACACAGGACAGACAAGTCAGTAAAATCTAAGGCCAGAGACAGGTCTGAGAGAGAGTGGGGCAGCACTCTCCCCAGATCTTTCCACTACACACTGAAGGTGTCACACATCCCTACAGTTAACAATATCTAATTACTATCTACCAGGATTCTGTAGGTCATTAACATATGAATAATGGTTCAGGTGCCCGAGTCAACAGCCAAGTGGTGAAAACCAGAAATGATGGGAAATAAGAACACAATGAATGAGGTTTCTAAATAAAAGCACTGGGGGGAGGGTGGGATGGAGTGGGTGGGCGGCCAGCAGTCAAGGGGAGAAACCAGGGATGCATGGTTATTTTCTCCTTTTTTCCCAGTGTGCAACTTAAGATGTCAGTGGAACACTGACCATTATCCCCAAGACCTCTGCTCTGTTCACTGTGGACTTGCCACAGGCTGAGCCCCAGAGATCAAGGAGAGCAATGATTGCCAGCCAAGGCTCCATGCCGGTCTGGAAAACAATTCAGGAGAGTTTGCTTATTTTCTACAATGGTCCCACAAAAAAATTATGGATCCCTAGCATATAACCTTCTCAAAAACATTAGTGATGAGATCATGAAATGTTTCACCTGATCTCAAGGCTCTTAATTATGGTATTTATTGAGTGGCTACTATGTGCCAGGCATTCTGTCAGGTGATCTCTGTGCTACATAAAAATAGCTTATCTTCACCAAAACCAAACAAGCAAAAAACTCAAGAAGGTGTGACTATTGTTTGTTTGTTTTTTTAAGATTTTATTTATTTATTTGAGAGAGAGAGAGAGACAGCGAGAGAGGGAACACAAGCAGGGGGAGTGGGAGAGGGAGAAGCAGGCTTCCCGCTGAACAGAGGGCACAAAGTGGGGCTCAATCCCAGGACCCTGGGATCATGACCGAGCCGAAGGTAGACACGTAACCGACTGAGCCACCCAGGCGCCCCAGGTGTGACTATTGTTATTTTGTACATAAGGAAACTGCGTCTGAGCGAGATTAAACTGTACAAAGCACCAGTTCGCGGTGTGACTAGGTTTCAAACCCAAGTTGGTTTCATTTAAACGCCAGCGCACTTTCCATTAAACCAACGATTTTTTGCTAGTTGCGGGTGGGAGACGGGGTGGAAGGATGCTGGGATTACCTTCAAGTTGTAAACTTTGTATTCAAACTCCTTAAACTGGAGAGATTAATAACTGCATCTGTACTTATGCAATCTCAAGCACCAGTGGTCAGATCAGGAAGTATTTTCCAAGAAGAGCAAGAAATCTTCTTAATAACCCTGGGTGTGAAGCCAGCCTGGTCTGGGGGCTGAATCTCTTGGTATGGATTTGCTGCACCCAGAAGGTAAAGAGCTATGGGCCAAGTATTCGCACACAGAGAAAATATATCTTTCCCTTCAAAAGTCTCTGTCCCAACACTGATCAGAAAATGGACACCAGCTCTCTCCTCAAGGAGGGTGGCAAGGACTCACTCCAGGGATCTTTGAGCTTCCTCCCCTCAGCTGTGTGGGGCTTCCCTTTTTGGGCTGGGGTGGTCTTCCAGTTCCACCTGTTTCCTCTCAGGAGTCCATGGAGTTCGTGGTCATGGACCTGGTTATGGGCTCAAGGGATCCAGCCACTCTACTTCTTATCCTGGATGCAACCACATTCCAAGCATATCCCCGAAAAAGTGTCCTAAGGAACATTTGTCTTTTCTCCTTTGTGTTGCTGATGTCACATGAGGAGTCAGAAGTCCCTTCAGACATGATCTTGGCCTCATCTTCCTTTGTTCCAGTCACACCAGACCGATTTCCCAGTCCCAAATGTACCTCAGTTTGAAACTCCTTGGCCTTTGTACACTGTTTCTTTCCACTGAGCGCCCAGAGTCTCTGTCTCTGTTGAGTGAAAGGCAAACATGTGCATTTTCTTTTTAAGCATCAAATCCTCAGTCTTATTATTGTGAACATGCTCAGTTGGAAAGCTTGGGTTGGAACCTGTGACTCAAGGCTAGCTAGCCCTCAGGATCCACCCAAGGGGAGAGTCAGATAAAACTCCAGAAGACTGCAATCAAACTGGGTGAAAAATGCAAAAAAATGACTATCCATCATTATACTCTGTGATGGGGAAGAGTATGATGATTTAATTTTGGGATTGAATCTTTCTCTGATAACCAGGGACTGGGAATCATTTTCAAGCTGGCTTCATGAAGGTCTAACGAACCTAGAAATATAGCCGTTTGAAGGCTACTCATTCATTTACACTTAAGTTTTTACTAGGAAACTTACTACATTGACCGATTGCTTTATAGCCTTAAAATTTTTAGGAATAATAGCTGGAAAAATGTATAGGTGTTACTATGGGTAAAGATTGTACAGAACGCCGCACTCAAAATTTAAAGTAACAACAGCTAGCATTTATTTAACACTTGCTACACACCAGACACTCTTTTATACCCTTCAAAGAGAGGAGCCCATATATTCTTCCCAACAACCCGGGAGCTTAGTCCCACAGTTATTCCCACGTTCTAGCTGCGGGTACTGTGGCACAGAGCGGGCAAATGCATCATTGCCCAAGGACATGCACGGCTGAGATCCTAAGCCTGGCATCCAGGCCTGAGAGCTCTTATTCTGAACAATATCACTCGACTCTTCATCTTTCACATCTGCCAACACTGAACGATGATTCATTTCACTTCTGTTCACATGACATGAAATGCGACGGAGCCCAAGTATTAGTAACCAGAAGGACATATTCAGTAAGACTCACTTGTTCGTTGGTTCTCTAACTCAGCTAGCATTAGCACTCTCTACTAAGCGTGGGCAGCTCTGTACCAGCTACACAAGAGACAAACATGAGTAAAACACAACTCTGTCTCCAAGTGGTGAAGCTGTAAGAAGTCGCAAGTTTAAAACCATTTGCTTCCTTCCTCTTGCTCGCTACTTAGACCTTCCAGCCGCCCACCTTCTCGAACCCCCTTCTGATGTTCACTTCATTCCCATAACTTAATGTTGTTAGCGATGTGGGAAAAACAGAGTAAAAAAAAGGACCCAAGTACTATTACACTATCCACTTTAATGAGACGCGTCCTCCAAGCACACACTCATTCACACGCCAGGCTCCCTCGTGCTGAATTTGCACTGACTGTTCCATCCAGGGGAACCTGTAAGGGAGGAATCAGGAGCCACCACTTTTCAGAGGAGGAAACTCACTGAAGCTCAGGTAAGGTAGGTGGCTCACCCCAGGCCACAATAATTTGCAGGACAGGAGTCCTTACCTGACTGGAAATTCCAGACTCTTTCCACTAGGAGAGAGCGTGTATCTTCTTTATACAATCTGTATGTAACTAGTCTTTTCTCCTGAATATGGCTTGGAATTTCTGTCTCCTTCCCTCCCTTGGTAAGACTGATCCTGTGATCTAGTATGTCTCATACTGGACTGAACTGACCTGGATGGAAACTGGAAAGCCAGCCCGAAGCAACCCACATCCCTGCTTCTCTCATCTGAGGCCTACCCTGGCCCCCTGAGAGATTTCCAGAGCCAAACACACCTCCCAAGCAGCAGGCGGCCTCCGCCAAAACCTGAGTCTATGTTAGGAGCACATGTCTATGTGTACGACAAGGGGGAGCAATCCTTCTGCCCCAGGCACAGGGTTTGGTCCCACATCCTCTCAAGCCTTGATTTCAGGACCATGTACACAGCACGGGCTGTGCATCCTGCCTTCCATCTTCACAGAATATACTTGCGGCTACCAGCTGCCTCCTGGAGGAGGCCAGGGCCCGGGAAAGTGGTGTGAGGCCAACCCACCCCACGCACGTTCCCTCGCAGGTACAGTAATACAGTCTGGTTTTCCTTTTCTGGCTGCTCACTACAAATTTCCATGTCATTTCCTATTTCAACAGCTTTTATCCAACCCTGGAATGCAGTCAGAAAATGTTATCCTTGTTCAAACTTCCCACTTAAATATGAAAGGATTGGGCTGTAACCTTCTTTGGCCCTCAATTCTGTCTTTCAGTTACATTCTTAGCAGCATTTAGCCTAATAACAAAGATGAAATCATCAGTCTAGCTCTGGATCTCCAAAATGAATGCCTCTTTGAAGGAAAAAGGGAGAGGCCACTCATTGCAAAGTGAAGGATGACCCTTTAATGCTGTATCTTGAACTTGGATCCTAAAGACTGAGTCCTGCTTTTCACCACGCCCCAGGTCTCGCTCTGCAGGACTCCGAGTTTCAGAGATGGACTGAAGTATCATCTGTCTTTGTGAGTTTGTGCTTTTCCACACACACACACACACACACACACAACCTAATTTCTCTCCCTGAGTCAAAGAATACATGTAATAATTAGTCCTGACATTTTTTTTTAAAGATTTATCCACTTATTCTAGAGAGAGAGGGAGGGAGGGAGGGAGGGCACGAGTGGCGGGGAGAGGAAGAGGGAGAGAGAGCATCCCAAGCAGATGCCCCACTGAGCGTGGAGCCCTACATGGGGCTCGATTCCACCCCCCCAAGATCATAACCAGAGGCGGAATCACGAGCCGGGCACTCAACCCACTGAGCCACCCCAGCACCCCGATAGTGGGTATTTTTGACCACCTCAGTATACTAACAGTCAGGCTACGAAGAGAGTTACTTGCTTTAAGCGGAAAGTAGAGTGGAAAATTACAAGGGAGTTGACATCATTGAGGACCTACTCTGCGCCTGGCACTCTATCCGACATTTTATATGCTTCAAATAATTTAAGCTTGCAGGATAAGCTGTTACCGTATCCAAGGAGCAGATGCCCATAAGGTTTTGTGGCATGCTAGGATGGGAAAGATTGAGGTTCAAACCAGGTCTGTCTGATTCCCAAGTCAGTGTCTCATGATGAAAAATGCTGTGACTAATTTCAAAGCTGACTTTAAGCTGAGGCAGTTTATTAAGTGAATGGCTCTATCTGTTCCTGTATTTCTTCTAAAGTGACCTCTGGGACCCAGTCATAGGAGATAGGCTTTGCCCTGTTATTTCTATGACAAATGACTAAATTATGAATTTGAGAGTATGCATCATCTCATCAACATCTAGTTTATTGTCTGGAACTAAAATGAGCTCAAATAACTATTAGGTCAATGAATGAATGAATGAATGCGTTTCTCGAGGTATTAACATTTTTAATTCCTATACCTTTATGCAAGTTTTCATTAAGTCTCTTGATTACCTATATCAAGTTCATGTCACATACTTGTTAAAATCAATTCATCAGCACATCCCAGACCTTTTTTGAATTGGAATCTCTGAATTGAATCTGCTGGAGGTCTGCATTTAAAGAATATGGCAATTCCAAACTATCTAAAGTCCGTGACCTCTGCTTTGTTGCAAATCAGCTGAGCAAACTCATTTCCTTTGGGCAATGGGGGGGGGGGGCTGGAGTAAGCCTGGGGCCTCCACACCTTGGGTGGATCTTCTAGAAAGGTAGAGGAGAGAAGAGAAACTTCTACAGCAACATCGAACCTGTGCCAAACTGATCAGTAGGCTGGAAATCAGTGAATTGCCTTGATCTCTTTTTAAATCTTTTTCAACCCTAACTGATATTTGGTTTTAAAATTGTGATTTTTTTTTTTTAAGAAAAGAATACATACAATCTAAAAAGTCAAATGATGCTAATAAGCATGTAAAAAAAAAAATCCCCTCAACTTCCTTTCTTCCATTTCCTCTTCCTAAGAGGTAACCATTTTAGACTCTTAAAAATTATTTCTTTAAAAATTATCTCAATTTCCCTAGAACCACATGCATTTACTCACATATCCTGCTTCATCACCTTTAGACTTTATTACTTGCATTTTAATAAATGAGGATTTTAGCTTTCTTATACTCTCCCCTTCCCCTCCCCCACATAGCTAAGCACAGTCTTTTCGTTATTAGACATTGTGATTATTGTTCAGTTCTCAATCAAGTAGTAAACTATGATTACACATTTTTTTCTTGTACAAGCTATTTTGTACAAGCTATTTGTTTTTCCTGGGGTTAACAAGTACCTCATTTTTAAAAAATTCTATTTATTTATCCCCCATTAAGTCTCCCCTTACCCACCACAGTCTTTAGCATATGTCCCTTAATTTTGCACATGATCAAGTCCATTAAATAATTTATCATTTTTACCATTTTTTTAATGTAGATAATCCTACTTGGATTCTCCATCTATCTCCTCCAATGTCTCTAGACTTTGACTTCTATTATTTTGGAACTTTCCTTTGCCAATTTCCTTTCCTTCTAATCTGTACTGGATCCTAGTTTTGGTGCCTGTTTCTTTCTTTATTTACTCTTCTTTTTTTTTATTTTATTATGTTATGTTAATCACCATACATTACATCATTAGCGTTTGATGTAGTGTTCCATGATTCATTGTATTCTTCTTTTAGTGGAAAACACCCTCCAGTAACCAACTGAGAAAGAGTATATCAGAGCAAAAATGTTTGAGGCTTTGCCTGTCTGAAAACACTACTAATCTTCTATTACCTTTGATTTGGAGTTTTTATGGACAGATTATAGATTGTAGATCACTTACTTTAAAATTTTGAAGGCACCATTTTCCTCTATCTCCCAAAAGAGCTGTTGGGAAGTCTACCAGCATTGTGGTATCCTAATATCTGATCCACTTTATGTTTGAATCTATTTTTATTTTCTATTTGGAAATTTTTGGGTGGTTTTTGTTTCGAATGCGTATTGACATGGGTACTTCATGGGCCCTTGCAATTTGAAGATATTTGTGCTTTGGTTTTGTTTTCCTTCCTTGATCATTTTCCTCTTTCATATTTTTTTGCTCTTTTTTTCATATTTTCTATTATTCTATAACCTCATTACTCTTTTTTCTTGTTACCCATCTATTTGTTTTGTTTTATTTTCTGGATAACATCATCCAAATATTTTAGTGGGTTTTTTAAATTGAAGCTATTATATGTTTATTTTATTTTAATTCCAATATAGTTAACAAACTATTTTATTTTTAATTCCCAAGAGCTTTTAAAACACCCTGTTCCAGATTGCAGACATTGTCTGTCTAGTTTTGTCTAAAATAGGCTGTGTTTCTTTCCCTCATTTTTTTGTTGTGGTAGGAGATTTTTAAGAGAAGGAGCAGTTAGAAATATCTTTAAAATTGTGAAATAATCCCTTAATTCTGTAAGTACAAGAGGAGGTAAGAAGTTACATTTTCACATGCCCAATATTTTATGTCTACATTTACATAGAACGAGCTTTACAAAATGCCCTGTGAGGAAAAGAACCCATTTTGTTATTACCGTGGAAAGCTGAATTGATTCTAATTGGGCAAATCTGGCAGTAGACCTCAGGTGTCCTGAGTCCCAGTTTAAGAGACTTCACCTTAATTAGAAAATTGGTCCTCAAAGATTATTTATTATTACAGTCAGCTGAACAGCTTAATGAAATCATGGGCCCTGTATCAGATCTGTCAAATCAGGAATCCCTTAGTGTGAGGCCAAGAAATTATATACGTATTTGTCTAAATTTTTTTAAAGAAGTTTTCCAGATGACTACAAGACCAAGTTGGGAAACGATTGCATGTTTATATTTTCGTGCCCTTAACCCTTCTCAGGTGATGGTGACTAAACCTTTTTATCTGTTTCTCATAATAATATTCCCTCAAGACTGGCTCATTTGCAATTTGGAACAGAAGGGAAAGATTGCAGCTATGTCAAAAGTCTGTTGCATCATTTTGTTACTGGATGTACCCATGAAACTGCACCAGTCTCCTTTGCCTTATATTGTGTCTGTCACGGGCCAAGAATAAAGGTCTTGATCTACCACGACTACGTTTCGTTTTCTACAACGAAACTCCATTTCATTGTAGAGCCTCATCTGATGCCACTATTTTCCATTTTTTTTCCGTAAGGGTCCTCCCGGCACAAATGGAGAATGCCACGTGTAGTCTATACGCCAGCCCAGTAGCTCTCTCGCCTCTGCCATCCCGCCTTGCTCTTGCATCTCCTTGTCTCACCGCATGTTGCCAGAGTAAATGGTATTAGTGTCCCATTCCTTGAGCTGTATCTTTCAAAAAAAACATTCAGAATAATATGTGGGGTAGGTCAGTATAAGGAGATCCAGTGTAACAGACAATTTTACCTCAAGTACCCCCATTTTCTGCTTGTTATATGCCCTCACCTCACGCACAAAGCCCCCGAGCTGTTTTTACAGAGGTGCTGCATGACACTCACCAAGAACGTCTCTGCCTCCTTGAACCATATCACAGTCGCTTAGAGTCACAGCCCTAAAACAAACCCGCTCCCAATTCGTATTTGTTGAAGGAGAACAGTACTAACACAACTGCAGAACACCCCTTCCATTCCCTCAGCCCTGCTGCTGCCAAAAGAAATTAAGACCTTATAGTTACCAGCCTAATCTTGAACTGCCATCATAAATAAAATGTGACAGCAGATTTAATTGTTGAGAATCAGATCCTTAGTTACTTAGAACAATACTTGACTGGGGAATCTGCTGGAAAAAAGAAGGAGGGCTTTTATGGAACGGATCTCACCTGCCTTTCTTCTCTTGGCAGAGTCCAGTGGACATGTGACCTAATGTCAGCCCCTCACCAGGCAAAATCCCAAGGATGTGGAGTCAAAGTTGTCATCTCATGATATACAACAGAATTACGCTTTTCTCTGCCACACATGAAAGGGGGCAAAGGTAGAAAATAGGCTGGGCTTAGAAATAAAAAGGGACACTGTCACAATGCAGGGAGTTTGAATTGGAATGAGGTCATCATGAAATCACACTTTCAATGACTTATTTAGAGTCGGCCAAAAGACCAGGTGGTATTTGTAGCATGGCCTCTCAAAAAGCATTCTAAAAAAAATTGCCTAAAGAAATTGTCTATATGGGTGCATAATTGTTTATTCTCAGAAATGCAGGCCAGTCCTCTAAACATACTCACATATCACCGTGTACAATAACATGCAGGCTTGGGGGTAGCCAAAAACAAAACACACAGTTCTCTTTGTAGGTCAAATTCCAAAGCTAAGAACCTTCAGGAACATGTCAAAATGTTCTTCCCCTGACAACAGAGGCCATAGGAGGACACGGACATATTGCCTGGAGATTACATACAGAAACCCTCTAGGAGCCTAGAGGAATAACAGACACTTGCCTGTAAGTGCCTGAAAGATCAAGGTCCCCATGAACGAAGGATGAATTATTCTGGAAGACATCAGAGTGCTAAGAGATGAGTCAACCTTCAGGCCACAAGTGTGAGTAAAGGGATGAAGAATTATTAGGAAGTGAACACCAGACCCGGCTTGTTCTTGTGGTTTCCCCATCTCCGGTACATGCATAATTACTAAAACCTAGTTTGGGCGTGTGTAACTGTTAAAACCTAGATCAGCATAGGACAGGTGTGAATTCCCACAGTGCTGAATTCCCAGCAGCTGAGAACCAGAAGTCACGTGGGAATTTGAGCAAAAGCTGTCCCTGAGAACCTCGAGAAGGTCAGATGCGGTCCAACCATCTGCATATCTAAACCCCAAAATAAAAAATGGCTTATATTTGCATAGCATTTTATAAGTGTCCCGCTTGATCCTCACTCCCATGCAGTCTGGGCATGGGTTGTTGGTTCCACTTTATCGGTAGGCAAGTTGAGACCCAGGAAAGCTAAAGGAGTTATCCAAGATCACCCAGCTGACAGTGGAGGGTCCCACTTTAGTTTTCTGATCTCGCCATCAAAATGTTTCTTTTCCAATCCATAAGGACAATTTTGATTTGAAACGGTTCTGAATTTGTCCATGCCTTTTCTCATTCACCTCTCCACCCCACATCCGTTCTCATGATGCTTCACATAACTAGTTAATGATCTCAACATTTAAGGCTGGAGGAAGCCATCCATTCACCTGAATCCCAGACGCACTAACATTACATTAGAATCGTCTGCAGAAACGGCCAGCCCTGTGGACTGGCTGAGACCTCCTCTCTCTCTGTGTGGGTGTGAAACTCCAGGCGAGGGGACCTCCACATTTTCTGCCATCACGAGCGCCAAGCCCCACCCTCTGACTCCATTATACAAAAAGCAAACACAGCACTGACCTCCTTTAATGTGAAATCCCCACTCCAACCAGCTCTGACAGCAAGTGGCCTTTGGGTGCCCTGCCTGAAATAAATGGGACTGAATCAACACACTGGCCTTTCCTGGCACCCCAGAAACCAGAGACATTCCTCCCCCAGCAATTCGTGTGCAGCACTGAGAGCATGAATCTTGGATGCTGTTTCAGAAGGAACCACGAGCCATTTATTCTTAGTCTAAAATTGGCAGCCTTCACGTTTCAGGGAATTTTTAATAGGACTAGCAGAGCAACCAACATTAGGGATTATTTTCTCAGTATGGGGTTAGATGTGTAATGCATATGTTTGCCCTGAGGACCCTAAACCACATACTATAAAACTTTGTTAAAATGCCTTTCTCCTCCTCAACTATAAACATTTTCCTGTGCATATTGTTCGTTTGTAACAGTCCCAGCCAAAAGGTTATAAAGCTACGTTCCCCCACAGACCATTATTTTTGTGCTAATTAATTAGCGAAACCAATATCTCAGATATGAAATTCCCAGCTCCAGTTACTCAGTTTGGCTGAAAATCTGCTTTTCTAATTATTGACTACTTTCTGCTACTTTAGGTCCACCACCTAAGTTCTTGGACAGAGCTAGCTCCTGGGAGCTGGGGAGATCTCCAATGGCAACACAGTTCCACATTCAAGGGGGGAGTGGGAGGAAGGGATTGCAGCTGTCAGAGTCACTGAGGATTTGGGAGGAAGTAAGGGGAAGAGAAAGAGGAGATTTGCAGGGCTGACTGAAAAAGGAAAAAGACCTTTTGACAAAATTTCAGGGAGGTGTAAGCCCCTAAAATTACTAATACCCTTATACTCTTAGAGGCAACACAGTCTTCCAAAGGTATAGATCAAGGGAATAAGGATTTAGACTCCTCTGGGAAAAAATCTGCATCTATATTGTCGTGTTCTTACGCACTTGATTGTTTGGTTTCGTTTTATTCCTGAAATCCTGGAGCTGCCTAAATTTTTGTGTCTCATTTGATAGGAATTTAGGCAGATTGTTTTCTCGTTACTCTCAGTATCTACCACTTACGTTGCATGTCTGATTGTTTACATTTGGGGATACGTATACACACATATACATATATACCCGTGCGCACACACACACACACACACACACACAGGAGAGATTTTGAAATCTGCCTAAAATATGATTCAGTAATCTGTCCACAAGATTGGGAGATTTGACAGAACACAAGGAGCAGTGATTTGCAAAAAATAAAATACTGAGGCCTATTTTTACCCCGCTGAGCTGAAAGATTTCAACAAACCACTTAGCTATCACCTAAAAATCAGACAAATACAAATGGGCATACGGGTAAAAAATAAGGGTCAACATAAAAAATAAACATGGGAAATATACGTATACATTTACCTCCCATGTTTATTATAGATATACAGTTATGGCTTAGTGGTGATGTTTAATATATGTATTTTTTTTCCTCCCACACTTCTTTTCTGGTTATAGTAGTTTTTATGAAGGTCACTAATGTTCCTTGAGCATAAACCATGCTGTAGGCCCTGGGCGGGCCGTGCTAATGCTGTCTCATTGTAACTTGCACCAACCAAAGGAGCAGCCTTACCCCGAGGTAGCAGGTGAGTAAGGACACTGACGCTCAGAGGTTACAAAATGTGAGCAAAGTCAACTTCCTAGTAGGTGGTGGAGGAAGGACTTCAACTCAGCTCTGTCTACAAGAAAACCCGGGCTTTCTCTCAAGACATGTTTCTTAGAAAAACGGTTACACAGCACACCTCTATGCACAGATCTTTCTTAAAATTAAAATTGTGCTTTTAATTCTTCTGTCTGTGGACTTCTAACTCCCCAAGACCAGTCTCTGAGTATGTACACAAGTATCATTGTCATAGGCCTTTTTAGGCCGGCCAAGTGGGAGAGGTCGTTCCTTGGTGGCAGCAAGCGCTAAGTCAGGGCTTTTGAATCAGACAAGAACTTTGTAGGGGTGTGAGAGGCAGCAAAGAAGGAGAGGGAAGGATTTGCAACGACGTGGATGGAACTGGAGGGTGTGATGCTGAGCGAAATAAGTCAATCAAAGACACGTATCATATGACCTCACTGATATGAGGAATTCTTAATCTCAGGAAACAAACTGAGTGTTACTGGAGTGGTTGGGGGTGGGAGGGATGGGGTGGCTGGGTGATAGACATTGGGGAGGGTATGTGCTATGGTGAGCGCTGTGAATTGTGCAAGACTGTTGAATCACAGACCTGTACCTCTGAAACAAATAATACATTATATGTTAAAAAAAAAATAGTAGGAAGGGAAAAATGAAGGAGGGTGAATTGGAGGGGGAGACGAACCATGAGAGACGATGGACTCTGAGAAACAAACTGAAGGTTCTAGAGGGGAAGGGGGTGGGGGATGGGTTAGCCTGGTGATGGGTATTAAAGGGGGCACGTTCTGCATGGAGCACTGGGTGTTATGCGCAAACGATGAATCATGGAACACTGCATCAAAAACTAATGATGTAATGTATGGTGATTAACATAACATAGTAAAAATAAATAAATAAAAAATAAAAATAAAATAAAAAGTCATTACCAAAAAAAAAAAAAAAAAAGAAGGGGAGGGAAGGACAGAAATGACACGGTCTGAGCAAGAACAGTCAGAGATAAAAGCCATGGAATTGTTTTGCTAAGGGCATTTTTTTTTTCCTTCCAGAATCCGTCGGACTCGTCAATGTTTGGTGCCCTCCCTGCACACATCTAACTCACCACTTGCCAGACAGGGCCCTCCAGCTCCAGAAACATCATAAACTCACACTATGACTTATGACAACCAGTTCTCCAATACTCTGATAAATGAATCCATTAGCGGTAATAGCTAACAATCAGTTAAAAGTAAACTCCTCCTCTCCCTCACTCCCAGGCAGTGTCCATGCTTTCAAGAGAACTTGGAGAGTTTTAGTCAAGGAAAATAACTCAGGTGTCATTTGAGGCATCGCGGGAGAATTTCTCTCATCATTTGCATTTTAAGTATTTCCCCAATTTTTATTATCGTACCACCGGATGAATTTGTCCTATTCTATTACAGGCTCAGTATTTGTCTTTAATTCTTTCCACTGACCCTGATGTTTTACTGATGTGTATTTCATTGTGTTTGCTTTTTAGGTGATAGCTAAGCGGTTTATTAAATGGTCTCAGCTAGGTGGGGTAAACACATGCTAGGGTTTTGTTTTTCACCAATCACTTTCTCCTCTGGTAAAAGAAAGAGGTGTGAGAAAGAGAAGTTGGATGGCAATGTTTTAATGTTTTCAAGACTAACGGACAAATTAAGTATTAGACAAATGAAGCACTATTGTCCTTTCATCTTTTAATAATAGCTACTGCTTCTTTAATGGATCTATATAGCAAGCACAACTACGTAGAGTATCTCACTGAATCCTAACAACAACTGTATGGGGTAGCGACTGTTATCATCCCTATTTTACAAATGAGGGAACCGAGGCACAGGGAGGTTACATAACCTGCGGGAACATCCAAAGCTAATACACAGAAAAGCCAGCACACATACCCAGGCGCTCGGATTTGGAGCCCATTTTCTTAATCTTCAGCATATAATGTCTCCCTATTAAAACACAACAGAAAAATGAATTTGGAAGCACCTGAAAGATCACAGATAACTAGGTAAAATATTGTTTTGTGAAGAAGATGAATGCATATCTTCTAATTTATTTCCTTCAGATGAATCTGTTTCTCTTCCATTTGCAGACGTAGCAGAATCAAAGATTACTGGGTATTTGTCTGTGGTAACATCAATTTTGAGATGCTGGACACTCTACCAGTAAGTGAACAGCATTTTACTTTTAATGATATATTAACTGTAACTGCATATTGCCCTGCTTAGAATGCACATTATTGGTGAGAGGCCACCGGGCTGTCACACCGAGTTCTGCAGGGGCTGGTTCTCAGCCTGATACTTTCCATCATTGTTTTAAAAGTAATTATGTAAGGGCACCTGTGTGGCTCAGTCGGTTAAGTGTCTGACTATTGATTTCAGCTCAGGTCATGATCACAGGGTTGTGAGATCGAGCCTCATGTTGGGCTCGGCCCTGGGCGTGGAGCCTGCTTAAGACTCTCTCTCTCTCTCTCTCTCTCTCCCTCTGCCTCTCACCCTCAGCTCATGTGTTTTCTCTCTAAAAAAAAAAAAGAAAGAAAGAAAAGAGAAAAAAGTAATGTAGAACATTCTCCTTATATTTCCAGTGACAATAAAGGGGATACAGAAATCATATTTGAGTCTTAAAATGACAAATATGAAAGAATGAACAATTATAAAGCAAAGGCTCAAGAACTGAGTTGTTGAAGTAAATGCAATTGCACATACACGAATTGTTTTGTTCAGTATAGCCCATCTCAGAGGAGACGGATATGGCAACAATTGCTGGAAGAATGTTTGCTAGTAATTCATAAGAAGAAACACAGCCCTGGTGTCATTTCTTATCAGGGAGAAGGAGTTCACTTGAACTAGACATGCTTTTCCCAACAAAGGAGACAAGTACCCATCTCCTTTCAATGCTAGAACATGGGGCAAGACTCTCCTTTGGCCAGAACCAAACAAGGAGAACAGAGCACTTGCACTGGAGAGACACAGATAACTTCAGGCTTTGCAGATAGAAGAAGCAGCCATTTTACAGGGTGATACAGTTGGATAATAGTCAATATCATTCTAGAGAGGCGTCTCTGGCCATGCACAGTTCTGAGGGCTTGAAACATACTTGAAACCCCTTTAATCTTCTCAATAATAGGAGGTCTTAAGGAGAATTTCTATCCCCATTTTGGAGAAAAGTTAAGTAAATGGCCCCCAGTCGCAGAACCAAGATTTGGATCTGGACAATCTGTGCTCCTAGCCACAATATTATGCTGCTTGTCAGGAAAAACAAAAAGGTTCTATTTTAAGTGAAATTTGAACTAAATATGAAAGCCCAGTGGACATAAGCAGAGAACATGAACCAGGTAAAGCACTTAGAAGATCAGCACATCCTAAAAGAAGAAGAGAGATCTGGATGAGAACAAACAAAGCTATCTTCTTACCTCGTGTAAAAGTTTTGAAAAAAAATTCCTACTTCAGAGGGTGACAAAGTGGAAGTGAGGAGAGAAAGGGAGAAGTTGGCAGGGGGAGACATTAGAAATAAATATCAGAACTTCACAGAATAGAGTTTGCAATATGCTGGGCAGAATTATATTTCAGGAAACCATATTTCGTGTCATCCATAATTCTGTTCTCGATAAGTCCCTTTGTTTTCTGAATAAAATGCTGAGATATGATTCCATTATTTCAGGAGATAGATATTCAGGCTGGGAAGACCCATGTGACTCTTGGCGGTCATAACTGGAGAGCTTAAGCATTCAGCAGTACCCATTAGGGAATGTGGCCTTAACAGGACAGTTTCTCTCTGGTTGCACTCTGCATTTTAGAAAGTGACTCAAAGATCTCCTGTCATAATAGCTAAAGCTTAAAACACGCCAACAACCAAAGCCCAGCGGTTGGGGCAGGATTATCATTTTGTTCCTTGTAAGGCTAGATGGGATAATTAAGTTATAAAGAACTCAGAGGTGCCGGGGGGAACTATCAAAATCATAAACAATGATTAAACAGAGCCTAAAAAGAAGCAAAAACCATCAAGCTTTCTAAACAGAACAGTTTAGAAAGAACTACAGAGAAGCAGTCTTCACATGCGAGAGCAAACATGAGGCTTTAACTGGGGACATTCAACTTCAGGGTGAATTCTGGACTCCAGATTCTGTAAAACACTGAAAGGCATTTCAAAAACAGGTAACGGAATCTCCAAGTCTGTGACTTTTTAGTTTTGATCTTTGAAAGTAAAGAATACACTGGCCTGGGGTGGTTTTAACGCCGTCTTTCTTGGCAACTGGGACTTGCTTGGCTGGTGTTTCGGGGCTTCAGGGTCCCGCGAAGGAGGACCACGATGGGCCCTAACTCCTGCAGCGAGTGTGGGCTCACCCCCTGGAAGCTCCTGCAGCCATCATCGGAACCCCAGCCTGTGCCAAGAGCAGATTTTTATTTTCTGTAGTTGTCAGTAGAGTCGAGTCCTGTGTTCCATACATGTAAATGAGGCTTAATTAGGACTTTTATTTGGAAAAGAAAAAAAAATTCGTTCTTCGGGGGAAAGATTTCTAAGGACCTCCTTCAATACTGTATAGCACAAACACAGAACATGCCATATGAACCCCGCTTGGGAAATTCAAATAAGGAGCTTTAGAAACATAACGTGATTTGGCAAGAGCGTGATTTGAATGTGGTTGTGAGGTCCCACTAGCAACATATGCTTTTACTAAGCTGCGCTATTCCTTTCTTTCACAGCCGGAGCTTTTAAAACGTTACTTTATATTTTCTACGATTATCGTTCGGAACCCAAAGTAGTTAACTCTGAATAAAACTATCCTATTATGAAATTAGAGCCTGTCCTGAAAGAGAGGGGGAAAAAGATGTTTGAATTTGACCCCTTTCTCTTCTCTCCACCGCCTCCAAATACACTCACAAAAACTGAAGCAGTGTTAGGGGGGGCGCGGGGGGAACGAAGGGGGAGAAGTCTGCTTATGATTATGAGTTGAACTTTGAACTGTTCCTATTCTTCCTGCCAAGGAGTTTTGAATGCTAATGTAAAAAGATATATATATAAAGTTAGATCTGCTAAGGTATTTTAAGAGTCTACTGTAATGCACCGACCTTTTTTTCCTTGCTTCATTGTTAAAGATAATATGCCCATCTAACAAAAATGCTTTCAAGATATAACCATATTTTGAAATGAGTATCATAATACGTCCTTTGCAAGCCTGGAATTTGGAAACAAAGCACTTGCTTTAATCTGTTTTTCTTCCTACCTGATGAGCAGAACGACAATGCTGCTGGAGAAGGTTTAGACATGTCCCCAGTCTCCTTTGCTTTTTTTTCCTCTTTCTTCATCATGTGGAACCTGACAACCTTTCTTTCTGAAGCTACATAAATTAGACAGGGTGAAGACCATCAGCTCTCATCCTAGCTCCCAGACAAGCCAAGACAAGAAAGGATATCCCGGCTGACAGACAGACTTCCAGTGTTTTTGCTAAACCGGTAGAGTGGTAAACTCCCCGTGCTCTCCCTGCCACTGAAATCACAACAGAGGCCAGTTCCTAGGCTTTCTTTCCTTTTTCTCCCTTCCACGTAGTTGAGAGGATATTTCACGTTATGTAAAAGAGGACGAATGAGCCAAATGTATCGTCTTCCTTGTGAATCCCCACCCCATTTCACAAAGGCTCCTAGGAGGATCACCTCCTCCATCACGCTTACCTGAGAAATCTCAGCACGATTGAAGTGACAAGCCCTGCCTGAAGTGACTTCGCTGGTTGAAATGGTTTTCGAACTGAAATGGGTTGATCTTTCCCTGCTGAGGTCTGGGTCAGCAAAAATCATTTGTGCTTTTTCAAAGAGGTCGAAAAACAGTGACAACCAAAGAAGAAGTAGGTCTCAGTTTTGCAAAGGGAAGGACACATCAGTCTAACCATCGGATAAGGGGAGATAATCAGTGATGTTTCCATGATAGGAAAAGCCCCTCGGAAAGGAGTCAGCAAGTAAGAAGGCTCCTGATATATTTTAACTGAATCTGGATCTCAGAACTGTCTTTGAGAGCGAGGTTTCCATGCGGGCCTTAAGAAAACCTTAATTTTCCTAAAAGAGGTTTTGGGTAAGATTTCAGGCCTTCAGAGGACAACTTAAGGATCTAGTTTATTCATAGAAAGCATTAGTCACCCTGAAAAACTTTCCATTGTCAACACCCTCAGGCCTCTAGAAAGAAGATCAATGTTATGAATTGCAAAGCCTACCAATCCTTCTCCAATAGTGTACAACATTCCATTAGGGGAAACCTGATCTCAAACAGAATAAATCTCTATTATTTCCAACAGACCTAGGGACTTACAGATGGGGAATTTCTAAACAATTATTTTGGGGTCTTGGTGTTTTTCTTCTGCTTTCTGCCCCATTAATGGTGCTATCTAGATTCCAACAAAAGCCCCCTCCATGGGAAGCCTAGGGTCCCTCTCCTCCTAGCCAGATTCAAAATGCTGGCAAAATTACTCCAACCTTCTGGAATTTAGCAAAACCACTGCATTATTAGACAGTTATGTATGCAATAGTGTCTAATTGGCTAACTGTGGGAATAATAGATGGACAATTGTTATAGTTACATTCTGATGAAATCTGGATCAATGTGGCTTAAATCAAACAATATGGTGACCCTAAAGTTAATGTTTAAAAACAAATAAGCAAAAAAAAAAAAAAAAAAGGAAAACTAGTACTTACGTACTTTTATCCACCCCCCCCCGCCTTACCTGTGTACATTAAAAACAAAACAACAAAAAACCACTCAGGGGTGCCTGAGTGGCTCAGTTGGTTTAGTGTTGGAGTCTCAATTTTGGTTCAGGTCATGATCTCAGGATCCTGGGATCGAGTCCTGCATTGGGCTCTGAGCTCAGCGTGGAGCCTGCTTGAGATTCTCTCTCTCCCTCTCCCTCTGCCTCTCCCCCTACTCTCTCTCTCTAAAATAAATAAATGAAATCTTAAAAAAAAACATTCAGTTTTTTACTCATCTGAAATGGTATAGGTTAGAGAAGATTTTAGAGATTTTGAATTTGAGACAAAAATACAGTTAACATATATTAAATATATTAACTAATTTACATATATTACCAAACTTCATTATCAATAGAAGTGAAAATACTATCCCTATTCTACACATGAGGATGCTGAAGCTTGGAAGTTTGAATGAATTGGTCAACGACATACAACCAGACAGTGAGAGAGCAATATCTGAATCTAAGGTATCTTTATGCCTACTTAGACTCTTAAACAGTGACCTGGAAATTGTGCAGAGAACGAAGAGATTGAGAGAAGAGGTTGAGAGAAATGTTCTTGCCCCTCTTTGCTTTTATTACTATCTATAAAACATAAGATCTTGGAGAGCTTAGAACCCTGGACTTGTGGACTACCCCCTAAGTGATATTGTGTTATAATTTATAATTTATAACTTATAATTTATAATAGCATTTTCCATAGCACCTTTGTGGCAGAACTGAACCCAGAAGAGGCAGAAACCTCTTCCTAGGAGAGCGGTGGGGTGGGGGGTGGGGTAACCAGCAGAGTCAAGGACACAGTATATTGCTCTGGTCTTCCCTCCTTAGCATTCCCCGAGATCCCACTATTAATGTCACATTCCCCAGGGTGGAAGAGAAATGAGTTTTCTGTCCTTTCCATCAAAATATCATCACTTTCTCCACAGAAATCAACCTTTAGTAGACACTTGCTCACCATTCTGGCCAAATGTAATGAGAAAAAAAAAAATCGGTGGTAACAAAATAAAATTAGAATGTGTCAAGAGTCAAGAAAGTGTCTGGCTTACATTTCTGACTCCTATTTTTCCCTTAGCAGAATGTCGTGTGTTCAAAGGTCCTGAGAGCCTTGTGTTGAACGTCCAACAGAAGTCACTCTTCACATGTCACTACATCCAAAACTGGTAGGGAAAGTTGAAAGAGGGAGGTCGAAAAAGAAGAAGGAGAAGATGACGCAGGCATAAGCATCACCCTGATGAGTTTATTGAGATCCTACTAAGACATAGCACCGTACAGAAGAAGAAAAGTGGGTTTGAGAGCATTAGATGCAAGTCCCAGTGTGAGGATCTAGTAGACATGTGCCATGGGGCACATTACTTCACTTTTGAACATCAGTTTCTAACTTCAAAAGCAGTGAATGAAAGAGGCTAATTTGAAGAATTGACCGAATGGAACCAACTTGCCCTTTCCCTGTGTGGGGAAGACTGTCATTGTCACTGATATCCATTGTTTCCATAGTAACTGATTTGGATTGTAACTACCCACCTGGAAACTAAATTTCCCACTGACCCTTGCAGGGAGGTGTGGCCACGTCAGTGCGTTCTTGCCAGTGGAACATGCGTGAAAACGATGCGTGCTTCTTTCCAGCTTGATCCAAAAATTTGCTTGCACACCCCACCACCACCACCACCCCTTCATCCTCCCTCTAGCTGGCACTGCAATATACAAAGTAACCCTGAGGATGACAAAGTTGCCATTAGCCTAGGTCCCTGAATAAGAGCCTCAGGAGGAGGGCTGATACTTTCCAAGAACTCTTTTGAGGCTAAATAAATAAGGGAGGGGGCAATTTCCCTTAAAAAACTAAATTTTCACTGAGTCTGTCTTACAGCAGCTTATCTTAACTAATGTACTCAGGCAATTCAAGGATTACAAATAGTAGCATCTAAAGCCTAACTCCTATTTTTAGGAGTTTGCAATCTAGTTGAGGATTTAAGATAGACAACACAGGTATCCATAACCCAAGGTAAGTTTGTGGACAAGGGTTAGCTAAGGGTATAGAAAAGAGAATGCTATGTGTTCAACAAAGGATTCCATTTTTCCTTTGACCAACAAGGAATTCTAGATTTCCTAGCTCTCTTTGTATCTACATAGGAAAATGCGACAAGTTACAGCCAATAGAATGTAATGCCAGTTCCAAGCCTGGCTCTTCAAACGCACAGTGAAGTCCTCACATTGTCACTTCTTGCTATCCCGACTGTAGAAAGTCCCCCAGAGGCTCTGAGGTGAAGGGGTTGCCATGGTGGAAGGCCCCTACCACCTCCTCATGGAGCAGCACACCCAACAGAGCCACCTGACCATGGGGGTTGTGCTGGCTCATGCCTGAAGGATAAATTATCTTCACAATGTGATAAGCCACCAAGACTTGGGGCTCTTACGACCATCAGCCTAATACAATGATGTAAACAAGTGATCAGAAAAAAGAAGGAAGTCCTTTGTGCTTAGGAATGTTGGGAGGTTTCTTCAGGAGTTAGCGTTTGAACTTGTGCAGTTAAGCATCCAGGAGGATGGATGGTGACTGTATAGTTATTGAGTTCAGGTTTTATTTGTGGTAATTTTCCCAACTTCTTCAGACCAAATGCTTAGTGGGGAAAGTACTTTTCCTTGAGCCTCAGATGTTTTCAAGCCAAGAAATCTTTTTTTTTTTCAAATGAAATCTCACATAAAATCCTGATTTTTAAACAGATACTGGTGGAGTTACTCTTACTGAAGTAAGGACAGGGCTCTGGTAGCTCTGGAAGGTAGACACCATCCTGGAATCTTTCATAGTGCCCACATATCCCCAGATCCCTCTTGTGGAACCTTCAAATGCCAAGGAACAGAGTCTGAACACCACGGTATCAGACCACACTCAGATGTAATCTAATAGCCTTGTTCTAACTCTTCTTGGGGGATCACAATATGCAATGAATTATAAAAGGTGCAGCGGCAAACTTTGGCATTTATCCAAGTACCTAGAAGACACCACCCTAAAACAATTCCATCATCAGAAGTAATCTATTTGGGATACCCAATCTATTTCTCTACTCTGTGCTTTCTGCTTTCTAAGGATAAAATTCTTTTTTTTTTTTTTAAGATTTTACTTACTTATTTGACAGAGAGAGACACAGCGAGAGACGGAATACAAACAGGAGCAGAGGGAGAGGGAGAAGCAGACTTCCCGCCGAGCAGGGAGCCCAATGCGGGGCTCGATCCCAGGACCCTGGGATCATGACCTGAGTGGAAGGCAGATGCTTAACGACTGAGCCACCTAGGCGCCCCAACTAAGGATAAAATTCTGCATGATTCTTTTCTATGAAAATGATCACTGCAAAAGGACATTGAAGTCCTCTCAAAATCAGCTGGTCTGTTATAAAATAAATAAGTCATGAGCACGGCAACTATAGTTCATAACACTGCATCGGCATACTTGAAAGTTGCTAAGAGAGTCAATCTTAAAAGTTCTCCTCACAAGTGAAAAATGCTATAACTATGTACGGTGAAGGATGATAACTACACTTACTGTGGTGATCATTTTGCAACATCTACAAATATTGAATCATTATGTTATACACCTGAAACCAATATACTGTTGTATGTCAATCATACCTCAAAAAACCCCCACTGGTCTGGAATATAGTATATATGAACAGAGTAGGGAGAAGAATTGTTTGATTTATGCTTGCTTCTTGTCCTCTCTTCTGAATTTTCTGAAAACTTTGTTACTATATATCTCCTAAATATGTATAGACTATTTCATTTAACCAAGTGGATTTTCATTTACTGGTTAAACTGAACCCATGAGTTATGTAAAACAGAGGAAGAAACCAAGGTGAAGTCAGTAAATGTTGCGGGTAGAACTTGAACCCAGGGCTCTCTGTATTTATTCAACTCAGTGGTCCTCAACCCCCCCCCCCCCCCCCCCCCCGCCCAAAAAGCTCGTTCTATTGGCATTTACCCATCTCCACGATGACGTTTCTCTTGCTCATCTCACTTCTCTGGGAATCAAACAGTCTGGAAGCAAGTATTTTTATCTATAGTAGAATATAATAATACATCATTGATGGTCTCAAGAATGACACTGACTATGGGAAAAGATAAAATACATTATGCCTGTATTCTCAAGGAAGGGAAAGTTCTATGATACACATTTTAAGAAAGTAGCTAAAAATTTAGCATTTCAGAAGAAAAGCTTCTGTTCCTTGAAATTCACTTATATGAACCTTATGAACTTCTTTATTACCTAATGGCATGTAAACGAATTATATCCTTTTCTCATATTAACAATAATAATAGTTGTCATTTATTACTTGCCTACTATTCATGAAGCTAGACATTAACCACCAAACTTTACGACAACTCCAGAATTAAGCATTAATATCCCTGATTTACAGGTAGAGTGACTGAGGTTTGGCGAGAATGCGTCTTTTCCAACTCCACCCAGCTGCTAAGCCATGATGTTGGTATCCAAACCCAGCTCTTTCTTATTCCCAAAGTTATACACCTTCCAACAAACCACAGTTGCTATAGTTTTTTCCACTCAGGCAGAAATAGGTTTTACAGGTGCTCATGCAGCTCTTTTGCAAAACACATAGTAATATTTAAAACAAGCCTGATGCAGACCTGTGTGGCATCTGTGACAACTATCTGAGTGAAATAAGCTCTCTCATCTGTCGACGTCAAGAGCGGTGACCAGAGGCCCAAATGTGCAAGCTGAGAAACACAAAAGTTATTCCTATCATCATTTGCTGATGTGCTATTGCCATAAGTCTCGCATCCCACCTCTAATAGTTTTTAATATCCTGAGGTTATTCAAGAGTGTATTGCATTTTTAAAGTAAGAGTTCTTGGCTACACCTCCAAAAGTGACTCCACAGAGCGAGTGACCCACAGATGTCCTCCTCAAGTTGATACCGGCTGTTTGTCTCATCATTCCATAAGGCGCATTTGGTTTGTTCCAATCCCAACATTTCCTTTTCACCAATACTGGGTTTCTTTCGCCTACAGACCTTACTCAAAGCCCTGCCCCATCTTACATCTAATTTACACCTAACCTTCCCAATGGGTTCTAGGATTTAATATTTACCTACAGGCCATATTTCAAAAAAAAAATATGTATGTCGATAGAATAATTCAGTAGTTTCCCACTCCTGAAACCTAAAGCTGAACAGTTGAGATAGACTCTCGCTGACAGTGGTTCTTTGTATGGCGTCAGAGTTGGGGGCTTCTATTTGTCCACATCCTCAAGTGAAAGCTTTGGAAACTTCAAAAGTGACCTTTTAAAGGTAGTTTGGCCTGCTGAGACTCTGATAAAAACTATGATTCCTTTCCCCAGGAAAAAAAATACACAGGCACCCAAATTTTTGGCAACGCTTCCTGGGGACTCCCAGAGCCATGGAAGTTTCTAATCCTAGGTTAAGATCCCTTGCTTTGAAAGGAAAGCTAAGACAAAAAAACTCCCATTATCCCTGTTATGTTGACATCAAGCCAGGGAATTAGATTTTTTTTTTAAAGGGGTGACCTATCAATGAGAAGATTATGTGGTATGATGCTACACAGAGCAGTTATCACAAAAGCTCCCCGGAGGACTGGGTATGTACCCTTCTCGGCTGGAAGCCTTCCACACCAGTTCAGAGGGCAATGGTCTCTGCCCCCTGGGAGGCTACCTGGCATGTTTGGAAGACCATTCATTCATTCATTCATTTCACAGATCAACTAACGTTTCCTAGGCACAAATCCACCAGGTGTAGGCAATATATTGTGGAGGAAAAGACGAATAAAACAGCCCCTGAATAAACTCTGTCACCAGCTCTCTTCTGTGCACCTGTTTGCCCAGCCTTACACCCACCCCCAACTACAACTTTCAAACCAGGAAATTTATCAAATTTCAGTCACATGAAATAAGGGCAATCTTGAAGGTTAAAATTCTTCTGTCATATATGGATCGAGTCAAAGAAGGCTTATTCATTTCCCTGTGACCCACTGTACCTAGGAAGGTGCCATGAAGAGAGCTGGGAAACGGGGTTGTGTCAGACCTATGAAGTCAGTGGTGGGTATGGAAGTCAGGGAGAACAATAGCTCCCATAAGCCTCGGTGCTTTGATGAGATCGAGGCAATTGACCTAACTATTCACATCTAGATATGGATCTGGTTATATTAGGCAATTATATAGGGTAGCTTATTCTTCTTCAATAACAGTAGCAATAACTGTTCTGTAATTTATGGGACACTTCCTATATGGACGGCCCTGTGCTAAGTAAGTGCTTTCCATGAATCATTTAATTTATTGTCTACAACAACCCTAAGGAGACACCAATTTTTCTTTTATTTTTCTGAATTTGCAGACAAAGAAACTGTGGCTTAGAGAATTTAAACAGGTTTGCCAAGGTCATAAGGATGCAAGTATTAGAAGGGACTCAAACCCAGAGCAGTCTGACCCAAAGTCAGTACTCTCATCTACACCACTACAGTAATCTTCAACCCTCAGCAGAGCCCAGAGGGAATACAACATCAAGTAGGTAAATTTTTAAATGATCAGTTGAGCATAGAGGAGGAAAGCCTAGATATAATTTAGAGTTACCTATTCAGTGTATGAATATCCATATGTACACAGGCATGTGTGTAAGCAGGATGGAGTGAGGGGGAGATTCTGGAGATCTGAACGCCAATACCACACAAGCTGTGAACATCTGGAAGTGAGTATATTCAAGAGTGTATTGCATTTTTAAAGTAAGAGGTGACAAAAAAGGACACAGGGATGCTCCTCGCGCACACACACGTGCACACACACATACACGCAAACTTCATCCGAATGATACGCCCTTCAAAGGATAAAAGTTATGGGCATCTTAACATCATCCATGAGAAAGGTCATTTTGAGATGTGTCTGTGGTATTTGTTCAACTGTCAGATCAAGGCCCCTCCATCCATACTGTCAAACTATAGCAGAGATAGCATGACTCTCTGCATCTGAAAGACACAACTTCTAAATGAAAGTGTTCTCCAAATGTCATCTAAAGACACAAATATACAGTTGCCCCTCACCATTGGATAGAAACTAATCCTTTCTGTATATACTTTAGGAAAGGATCCGTAAATAATATTTCAGAAAACAGACTGCACTGTTAGAAAATAATCTAGAAACCCCAAAATATTAGAGAACAGTGTTTATAACTAAATTTGAGAGAACAAAGAAGGCACCAAAGTGCGGTATGTCTTTTTTTTGAGAGAGTACATGCGCATGTGCTAGCATGGAGAGGGGGAGAGGGAGAGAGAATCTCAAGCAGATGCGGGGGACACAATCTCAGGAACCTGAGATCACGACCTGAGCCAAAATCAAGAATCAGATGCTTAACTGACTGAGCCACCCAGGCCCCTCAAACTTAACTGATACCAATAGAGGGTTCAGATGCACCAAATAGAAAATTGTCTTGAGCACATTTTGCCCTTTCTCACTCTAGCTCCCATCTCTGGGTCCCTGTAAACTCTCGGAAAGGGCTTAATTCCATCCACACTCTTTTAACTTCACAACATACTCCTTATGTCCATAGCCTAAAACTGAGATCATAAATTACAATTGTGTCTCTTCAAGTCTCTCCCCTTCTCAGTAGCACTGTGCAGATCACATTACTGTGAAAACTAAGGAACTACAGAGAATTTGGGGGGGGGGGGCGGGGCGGGGAATACTCATTCTAATGCCAGAATCAAAACAAAGCAACTTATCCCTGGTAAACCACCCTCAGTAGTGACAGTGGAAATGAAATGAAGTTGATTCCTTGGTGAATTCCTCAGGAAAGATCAAGTCACAAAAATTAAAATGGTAGCCTTAGGTCCTCTCTGCAAAATGAGGCACCTCTGTCAAATGTAGGGCTTCTCATTTGTCAGTTGGCAAAAGGCTCTAGTCAAAGACCTCAGTTTTTTCTTTCCATTTCCTAAAATAAAATACAATACATAACACTTAATTAACATTCTTTGTCAATGTCTTTCCTCCATCCTAAGGGTAAAGCTATAATCTTCTCAACTCCCCTAAGCGCTGTTAAAGCTGCATGTACCAAGTTGGAAAGGAACTCTTTGTTTGAATGTAATAAGTGAGTTATTGCATGTTAAATAATGATCAAAATGCTTATTAAAACCTGCTTAAGGAATACAAGTCATATCAATTGCATAGCGTTTAACCCTCAGTAATTATGTCATTTGTAATCAATTGCCTTTTTCATTAGTCATATTATTATATTCTGTAGCTGGTTTCTATTACATAATTGTTTATCCTCAATAAATATGTTTTAATAAGCAGTTGTATTTATACTCCATGAAATAACAGTCTTAATTAATCTAAGTTGAATACTCATTTGGGAACTCAAATTGGAAGTCTTGCCAAAATTCTGTAAGCATGATTCATGTCAAGTTGAATAACAAAAGGTGTGCAATGTGCTTAAAAAGTACATATTACAGTGACTGCATTTCACGGGAAGGTGGTAGAGTGGTTATTTTTTATCTTTAAATCTTGTAACTTTTCAAAGAAGTAAGATTCATTTTTTTAAGACCTCATGAGAACATCCCTGGAAGTTCCCTGTATACTCCTCAAAAGGGATATATCAATAAAACAAGAATCTTTTTGCTTAGTTTTGGTTTTCCTAGGACCAAACTAGACAAAGCTACATTTTAACAGACAAAAAGAGAATGGCGTTTACCACATGCTAGTTTTGGACAGCATCATTTTAGCACAGTTAGAGGTAAAATATCAAATTTCATTTAACGGAGAAATGTTAAGCAAAGGCAAAAGTACGTGGTTCATTTTGCAGATTCTCAAAACTGTTAGACTGAGTTGTCTAACTGGCCAAAGAGATTAATCAGAAAGCACTTTTTCCGGTAACTACACTGACTTTTCTCAGACAATCCTAGGAAATTAGAAACTAAACTCTAAAAGAGTAAAAGATGTTTAAAGAAGGAAAACAGAAAAGAAACAAAAGACACAGTATCTAATTTTCATTTTTCATCAGATAATCAACCCCTTTTCTGCTGCACTCTGAAGAAGTTCAGGACATTATGAGATGAGGAATGTTCTAGAATTACTGAACCAAAAAAAAAAAAAAAAGTCAGAGATATTCCCAGGGGGAACACAATGTTAAGTTCATTTGATACATATCATACATACATTGACTTAGACCAATTACATGCAGCTGATAGCAAATTCAGCCCATGGGAGACCTTGAAAGAGTGGACCAAATGACCAAGGAACATGACCTGACTACAGAAAGGTTTGCCCAGGTGTGCAAACAGGCTAGGTTGTGGGGACACAAAGGTCTGGGCAGAGCAGAAGTTCTTGGGCAGATCCTTCAGCTCTTGGAACCTCATTTTTAATAGATGGCATTTCTCAAACCCCTTAGTGCACGGGATTATTGCTTTTCAACACATATTTTGAAAATCTCTAGAACCATCAAATAACTTTCAGTGATTTTTTGTAAGGTCATGTTAAGGTTAGCAGAGAAAGAGGACCACCCACATAGCCAAACTGGCATGTCTCTTCAGTTTTCATTGTCAGAAGGACAAAGGAACTGTTTTAATGAAGTGTTTTTCAGTTGTCTTTTGTTTCATATTTTACACAGGAAAAAGGAAAATGTTTCCTCAGTTCAGGGCATCTGAATCATATTTCCAAGGGGACAGGCATTTTCAGGACAGTAAGTACTAAATTATAAATAACTTTCAATAAATTAACTGTAGTCTGGCTTTTTTTTTTCTTCCTTGGAAACATTTAGCCTTCGGAAGACTTAATTGTTCTTCAAGATAAAACGACAGTTGCTTCTAAAGTATATAAGGCAATTGGGCATATGTCAGTTACAAAGTAGTGACGAGATAATGTGGTACAACATACTTCGGCGAGAAACTCCACTGAACCAATGAATGCAAATGTATTCTAGCTTTCTGCCTCTTGTCAACTAATCCAACTTGCAAAACTGGACGAGCTCTCTATTAGTGGTTTGAAGACCATAACAGTTCTTGTTATACTCCAGTGCCATCTCCCCACAAGTAGAGTGAAAGAGACAAATGAGGCAGTTATGCTGATAATCAGAGGTCAGAAAATCAACTGGGACACAGCTGTCTAGAGATTCCAGGTGAACAAACTTAGGTTCTGTTGTCCTCACTTAAGTGTTCCTTTTTCTGTTTACTTTTCATCACAGATAGGACCCAAAACATTCCACAAAAAGAAGCAAAATGAATCCAATGGTCTGTACTTTCCTGTTATACAGAGTCAAATGGTTGGAGTTTGGGCCTATTTACACACACACACACACACACACACACACACACACACACACAAAACCATAACTCCAATTTGCCCATCTTCCTCAGTTCTGGGGAAAAGTGATTTTAGGAGCACTTCTCAGGAGTTGGAGATTTCTCTTATAATCCTGCCCAGAGCAGGAACATTTTCCAAAACATGGGCCCAATGACAGCAATAATTAAGACAGAGAACTAAACTGTTTATCTTGAGATTTCAGGAATCAAAGGGAGAAATATTTTTGGACTGGAGACTTTGTCTTACTCTTCAAATCCTCTCAACTGTAAAAGAGAGGTAAATAGAGGCCTACCTATAAATTAGTCATGATTGGAAGCCTCTAGAAGTAGAGAATGGAGGGAGAAACTAAACTTAGTCTTCCCTTCTACAACCCAACCAAATTTTACTTCTGTGTTATTGTTTCGAAATATGTTTACAACTGGCTTTTTCCCAACTGTACCCTCATTCCCCTTTCATGCTTATAAGTCAACCCAATCATTTTTTTATACTGAAATTTTAAAATGTTTCCAGATATGGGCAAAGCTCTTAGGAAGGAGAGATGGAAGTACCCCTTAGGAAGGGGTGGGGCAAATTAATTCCTAACAGAATGCAGAAACACGCACAGAAATAGAAACAGGAGGAATATAGGAAAAGGCAGGGTCTTGGGCATTTCATAGAGGGACTCCATTCCCTAGATCCTTCCAGGACTTTCTTACCAGGGTGACTAGAACCGGGAGTCTTGTTTCATTCATCGTCTTGCCTCCACCAGCACCTAAGATCTAAGTCTAGAAACTTAATGAATATCTGGTGAATAAATGGACACAAGAGTGAATAGAATGGCAAATTCCATAAAAGAAGATGGAGGAGAATTAGAACTGGAAAGGAGAAAGAGAAGAAGACAAAAGTCCAACTTGCTCCCACCAAAAGCAGGAGATCTGAGAATAGAAACGGATTCTCCTGGCACCAGGCCATAACACAGAGTTTCTACAGCCTAAAGATCAGCACTGCACCCTCTTGTTTCTTCTCCCACTGCCCTTTCCTTCTTTCCAAACTCAAGAAGTTTGTAAAAGTATGTTACTGCACAGACCACCGGGCAAACAGCCAACTGTCCTCTGGGGAAAGCCAAGCCTAAATCTCATTTTAAAAGGATACTGATTTTATTATGGCCCTAGGTTACCATAAGCGGAGAATATACGTTGAACTTGCACGTTCTCAAACATGTGCAAAATTTGTGCAATGATGGAATATGGATCTTTTCAACCTGAAATTTTCAAGTCGTTATGATTCTATGAGTCCTATTGTCAAAATATTGAGATTACAGAGACACATACCATAGGGCCCTTATCTGCAAAGTCCTCTCTGACTTTTTCAACTAGATTACAATCTCTTCCATCCTCAATTCCAGTCACACTTCATCTACAGGCTCCTATAGCCTTGCCACTTTCTGCTGGGTATTATTGTTTTTAGCTCATGTCTAATCTCAATTAGAGGCATGTTACTTGAGAACATTATACCCCACAAAATCTTTATAGTGCCTTATTCAGTCCTTGCTCCTTAGACTCTCAAAATTTTTTGTTTGGTTAGATCAAGTGAGTAAATCTACTCTGATCATAGTTCAGTTAAACTATCAGTCAAAAGAACCCCCACAAAGCTTTTCCATCCCAAGATGTTTAGGATTAATTGTAATAGTTATCTCCTCTCAAGTATTCTTTTTATATTCTGCATTACTCTATACACTATTTGGCATTTTCTCCATTCTAACCCCCACTAGAACCCTATCACAGGTAGTGTTATCCTTTTTACAATTGAAGAAGCTGAGGCAGAAAGCATGAATTAATTCTCCCCATTTACCCTGCTAGGGAATTGGGAAAACTGGGTTTAAACCCAGGTCATGAGTTTCCAAGTTCCATGCTCAAGGCCATCGTAGATTCTTACAGCCTACTCAGAGAGTAAGGCCTTCCTGATCCTTATTTCAAGAATCATTTTTTTAGAAAGAACCCACGCACAGTTTATACACAAACTGGCCAGCAGCTGTGGTCTGAAAAAGCAAGATTCTCCCTCACAAAAAGAAACAATTCTTTAAACTCCCTGAAAGCTCCTCCTCAAAAGAAGTGCCAGAACCTTTGAAGGGAGAGTGACAGTAAGTCAGATTTAAACCCAGAATGACCTGGAAGCCCAGATTGACTACAGGCTCCTGTGATACCCAAAAGCCTATTGTGCTGTTAATTTATCGTCTGGGAAGTTGAGTTTTTGTTCTTGAACAGGAAAAGGACTTCAAAGTTTCTGCTCCTACTGGAATAGATCTTTCATAACTCAATTTACCCAGATTTATTTTTCATGAGGTATGAACTTTTTCTTCCAGGGAGATTATTTTTCAACATTTCCTTATAAGTAACTTTCTTAAAGAAAAAATGCAATTAAATATTCAAGACCCTGAGCTGTTGTGTAAGAGGAATGTATGCTTAAGTGAGGGTAGTCTACATTTAGGCTCACGATTAACACTGAAACACAACAGGTATGAATTATTACCTAATCATTCATGCTCTAACCTGTCTTCCTGCTTAATTAGAGCAATAAGTCCTAGGATTCACTGGGGCTTTTTCCTGACTGACATCACCCTTCATTCTTGAAGCAAGATACTTACAAAGAAATCCTCAAAACAACAATGGAATATTCATTCATGTGCACCAGCTTATCCCCAGGTGTTACTTAGGAAATTTGCAGCCCTGGGAATCTTCTTTGTCCCGAAAATGCCCCGTGGGCTGCCATTACTTTCCTGTCCTGCATTCAAAGCTTAGGGTGACTTAAAGAACAGAGGGGCAGAGATGTTGGTGGAATTTCAAGGAGGTTCATGTATGTTTCCATGGGATGTGGTATTTTTTTCCACCTTCTTCTCTCCTTCTGCCTTTGCACTCAGGCCCAGGAATTACCTAGACCCTCTGGCTTTTTCCATCAAAAATTGTTTTTCTTTCTTTCTTTCTTTCTTTCTTTCTTTCTTTCTTTCTTTCTTTCTTTCTTTCTTTCTTTCTTTCTTTCTTTCTTTTTTCTTTTTTTTTTAAGTCCTTTTTGGACTCAGATCAGAGTCTGAAGGGTTGCTTCTTTTGCATTTGAGGAGGGAGAAGTTACGTTGACATTGGGGGCACTGGTGAACACAGGAAGTGTTGGGAGATTCTTTTGGGAGATTCTCTTGGGAGAATCTCTGAAAGAACATCACCCAGGCAGCAACACAGGTAGCCTGGAGGAAAGAGGAGACTATGCAGAACGGCATGAACACCATCAAAGGAAAACTGATCTCATAATAACTAGAATAATATAATTTTTGAGTGTTTACTATGGGCCAATCACTGTTCCGGGTTCTTTCTTCTCTTGCCTCCTTTAATGTCAGTCATAACACCTTGAAGGGAGGATGCTTGTTATTCTCCCCTTGCAAATGGGTTAAGTAATCTGCCAAGCTAGGATTCAAACACCAAAGTAAAGTAGGTGCTGTGTTAGAAGTATTATCTCTTTGATCCCTTTCATTTACTGTCTCACTGACTCAGGAGAGGAGGAAGGAGATAGATGAAGTGTGACATGAAGCCATCTCAGTTACTTATTTCTCAATTTTTCTTTCTTTAAATTTAGAAACAGCCTCCTCCCTTCCCCCTGCCATGGCCTCAAATGGCTAGGATAACTTTTATTGAAGAGACTTATGTTTTGCTTTCATGAAGACTAGAAATTGTCTAATAGCCAAGAAATAATAGGTTATATGTTCATAAAGAATCCCTAGGATTCTTCCCTTGATGGGGTGCTAAGTAATTGTCGGACAACACTTAATGGCTCTCCTTAACGTCAGCATGAGACCAGAAGTTCTGAACAATGTTCTTCTGCCCATCTTGCTAGGAAGGATGATAAAAATTTGAGGGCTAGAAAGGCACATTTTGAAAGGTCAGCCCACTAGTCAATCACTTAAAAAAAAAAAATCAATCAATCAAATAACAAGTGCTTTGGAATCCTAGTAAGGTACAAAGGACAATTCTAGGCTTTAGGAAAGAGAAGGGGGAAAAAAACATCAAGAAAGGAAAGAAAGAAGGTAGGGAGATGGGAAGGAGAAAAGGAACAAAGGAATGGGAGATGACAGAGAGGAGAGGAACACTTTAGCAGCCTCCTTAGGCAATTGAAATCCCTCTCCCGTCATCACTTCTTCCTTCACTGAAAATTACTTTTTTTAAGATTTATTTATTTGAGAGAGAGAGAGCAGGGGGAGGGAAAGAGGAGGAGGGAGAGAATCCTTAAGCAAACTCCAAGCTGAGCAGGTAGCCCGATTTGGGGCTGGATCCCAGGACCCTGAGACCATGACCTGAGCTGAAACCAAGAGCCGAACACTCAACCCACTGAGCCATCCAGGCACCCCTCGCTGAAAATAATTCCAAAAAATCCTGCATTATCCTTATAAATTCTATTGTGATATTATAGATGTTACATACTTCTTCGGCCGATTATCAACAAAGATAGCTAGAGAACAGAAGACAATAGATGCAATTAGCCTTTGATCTTCAAAGATCACTGTAAGTTCTCTGGAACCCGTGTTTCAGCTAAACAGCCTTGGGCTGCCTTGAAAATCCAGTTTACTAAGTTTTTATAAATCTTTCAGTTATGTTTTTTAGTCATCTCCCTAACATATAATGATTCTTTCCTTTTGTGGGCATGTTCAGTATTGACACAAATTAGATCCCCAAGAATCTCACTGAGGAGGAGTAAATGACAAGGTTATCTTCTATACTAAGGAGATAGACTGTGATTTGAAGTTCAACAATTATTTTGTGCACTATTGCCCTATGACGAAAAAGTCAATATTTTTCTATTTATGTTCCTTCCCGAAAACCTTTTCTCTGAAGTTCAATTCAAATATCTGTTGAGGGTGGTCTAAAAATGAGATGAAACTAGGGGAGCTCATACAGACCGTCCAATCTCATGAAACAAATTTTATCAAGAAGGACCCATGTTCCTATTTACTCAAGACAATCCCAGTTTATCTCTGTGCTCCTGATGGAATTTTTAATATGACCTCCTTTCACTCCCAAATGTGTCCCAATTTGGATGATAACTTTCATGGTCACCTAGAACATATATCTAAATATATGCATGGAAGAAACACATTTTTTTACTGCAGCAGGAAAATATGAGTGCCTTAGACTCAGTACTTGTTATGTGATCTTACATAATTTATTACCTCTCTGAGCCTCAGTGTCCATGTTATAAACCGGGAGTTGTAATTATCCCCTTAAAGTGTTGTGTGATGATCCAAAAAGACAAGGTCTATGAAAATGCTTGATAGATCGTAAAGCTCTCACAATTGCTGGCAATCATTGTTCTGATTTAGCGTTCTATAAATTAGGTGTAAGATAGAACCAAGAAACTACAAAAACTGAAGACCTGGGAAATAGGACTTCATAAGAAATAGTTGAATCTATCTGATTTCAGATTGGAACAAGAACAAAAATCTTTATGTTCAATTTCTAGGTCACCAACCTGGCCATTTAGACACTAACAAACATCAACACACACACACAGACATACACACAATCTGTTGAATGTTCTATAGGCTACATTTTTATCTTATGTCATTTATAATATATTCAGTCCCATTTTACAGATCAGGAAACAAAGTTGAAGTCAAGAGATTTTCCCAAGATCACACTTGTAAAAAGAAAGTAGAGTTGTATCTTGAAACCCTTCAGAATGCATATCTGGAAAGAGCTCATTTGTTTAAATCCTGTTGCTGTGATGTGGTAACATTTAATTTCCTGATTGCCCTTGTATTCAGAGATCAAATTATTGGTACATTTAAATTAAACTGAAAGAATAAAGCGAAGGTGATCCTATTACTACCTTCTAGGTATTTGCACTAGGCCATATTTTGATAATAGACTTAATCAACGGTGTTGTTTAGGGTACTTTATAGAAGGATTTAATAACAGATTTTTATTTCTTCTCATCTGCCATGAAGCCTTTAATAATATGAGATGTTTTTGCCATTGGCCCTAAGAGTTGATTTCAATAAAGCCAATGAAATAAGCCCATCTGCTTAACTAAGCATTAGGAAAGCTCAATGTGTTTTGTGTTTCTTTACCTGTTCAAACAGGTTAGCAGATAGGTGACTTATCCGCTTTTTTGAAGAAGTTGCTTATTTGTTGCAATCCAACAGTGCAAGTCATTGTGATCCTCTTTTATTCAATCAGTGCTGTCAGGAACTTCTGAGCAATAAGTGAACCAAAGCAACAAGGGTCCAACTTGCTTTATTTTGGTCAGCAGGCCAAATGTAAGCCAACTGTTAAATGTGTTTTAAAAATAAAAGGCAAACAAACAAAACAAAACAAAAAGATTTAAAGATCATGAAAACAGTCTCCTTTCCAAGCTTTTAAAATTATTTATTTTGAACTCTGAGGATTTTTTTTATTTTATTTTGATTATGAATTCTTTCTGCTCAAGAACAGAGCAGTAAATTTGGCTCAATGTCCCAAAAAAGAGCAGAATTTTTGGCACTGAATCATTATAACAACATAATTTTCCAGTTCATGCCTACTCTTTATCTAGATTAGAGAAGCATTTATTTTTACAGCAAATCTAGGTTCTTTATAGTGAGAGGTGGTAATACTGCATGATAAAGAATCAGTCTGAGGATTAACCCACTAAGCAAGTGGCTTATGGTGAGTAAACTGGCAACTTGGGAACACAGGAGAATCTTATGGTTTATACTTAGTGATTTTCTTCTGTCGTTGTTGAGTTGACAGGACTCAAAAAGTGGAAAAGATACACAAATATAGGTTCCAGGGACTTAAACCAGAAGAGCTCCTAGAAATAATGCTAATAATTCTCCCTTTGCTTCTTCATGCTCTACAGCCCTTCTACAAGTCCTGATGATTCTACAGAAGAAGTGCTATTTGAATCCAACCCTGTCTTTACCCTTCCTCCAGATACTCCTCACAGGCACTTAGCAATCATTGCCACACCTTCCACATGGTTTCCAAAACACTTATCTCTCCGACCTTTAGTCCCATGGTTTTCAAACTCTTCTAAGCTATAGAGATCATTTGTGAGCCTAAAATTGCATGTGGATGCTCAATGTGTGGGGTGGGGGGAGAAAAGAACAGAACAGAAAAGAAAAAGAAGATGCTTTGCTTGAAGGAAATCCAGATCCTGGACCCAAGAGTGTTTGAAAACCAAAGTTCTAATTCAGTTCATTTTCTAATCCTAGTGTTGCATCAAGAATCATCTAAGAGGCATAAGATACACACCCTGTGGACTGCCCCCTATGAGTCCATTCAGTAGTGTTGGGATAGGACTCAGGAACCTGCATTTTTAACCAACATCCCCAGGTGATTCTGATAGATCTGGTTCCAAGTCCATTTTTGAGAAATACTACCAGTTCTGTCTAATCTCTGCATCTTGATCTCACCACTGCTCTACTTAGGGAATCCCACTGGCATCCCAAATATTAACTTCAGGCAGATAGGCTAGACAGTTCAAAATCTGACCTCCACCTGCCTCTAAAACTCTCACTGCACACACCTCCACTGGGCCGGATTTGTCATTCTTCCTTGAGCCCAGCTTGCCCTCTCATACCTTGGTTCCTTTTTTATTTATCTACTTGGAGTATTTTCTACTCCAGGGGTGGTAGAAAGGCCCAGTGTAAGTATTGCCCTCTCTAAAACCCTTCTCTGATCTGGCCCCTTCCAGAGTTAATCTATCACTTCCTCTTCTGGCATATTCAATTTATAATAGCTCTTATCACTTTGTATAAAAAAAATTATGTTTATCTCCTCGACTGGATCATGGGATCCTTAAAGCCAAAGATATCATCTCAATCATCTGCATTTCCAAGGCACAACAAAAATTTTGGTATATGGTAAGAGATCAACAAATATTTGCCAAGTTAATTAAGCCATCATTTGTGTCATATGATAGGATAGTAGATAAAGAACTGGACAGGTATTCAGAGGAGTTGGGTTGCTTTGCTCTTCTGCCCCTTTCTAGCTTTGTGAGTGCAAGAAAATGGCTTTATGCCAATAAATTTGACAACTGAGATGAAATAAATAAGTGATTTCCTGGAAAATCACATTTCAAACCTGACAATGAAGAAATAGGAAAAAATTGTGTATATGAATAGCTATCTATCTATCTATGAATGAATGAATAGACATATCTGTGAGGGAAATTGAATTCATAATAATTTTGAAAAACATTCCCACAAAGAAAATTCCAAGTAAGGATGGGTTTTTCAGAGAATTATATCAAAGATCTGAGGAAGAATTAAAACGAATCTTACACAAATTCTTTCAGAAAAGAGTTTTGAGGAACTCATTCTAATTCATTTTAATACCAAAACCTAAAAAGACAAAACTGAAGACAAATAGGATGAGATATACACAAAAATGTTTAACAAAATATTGACATTAAACTCAGCAATTTAGAAAGAAAAGTGAATACATTATGTCCACGTAGTTTTGTCCCAGGAATGCAAGATTAATTAACACTCAAAAAACAAAGCAAAAACAAAAATCTTTATACACAATATTTTTTGATTAAGGGAAAAACTATGATTACTCAAAAGATGTCCAAAAAGCACTTGACAAAATTCCACACGCATTCAAGATTTAAAACTCAGGAAACCAGGAATAGAAAGAATCTTTCTCTATCTGATAAAAGACTAATAAAAACCTACAGTTAATAAAATTAATGATAAAAATTGAATAATTTCCGTGCGGAGCACTGGGTGTTATGCACAAACAATGAATCATGGAACACTACATCAAAAACTAATGATGTCATGTATGGTGATTAACATAATAATAAAAAATTTTTTAAAAATTTGAACAATTTCCTTCTAAAATTGAAAAAAAAAAGGCAAGAATGTCTTCTCTGACTGCTTCTATTCAACATTTTACAGGGTAAGAGAGAGGGGGTGGTAGGGACAAAGAGAGGAATCAAGATCTGCAACATGTTTATAAATGCTAAAGCCAGATGACAACTGTTGATGACAGTGACCCATGTTATTCACCCTACTTTTATGTATGTATAGAATTTTCCATAACAGGGGGAGGAAAGCTATTCTATAGAAAGAACCAGCTTTCTTCATTCTGTCCACTGCTCCAATGCCTTCACAAAGGCTTGAGTTGGGTTTTGAATGATGGAGAAGGCTACGCAGAAAAAATGGAGGACAGAAAACTTTAGGAAGAGAATAGAAACAAGAGCAGACTCTCTATGCTGTAAAGGTAGATGCCGTTTTGTAGATGATATGAGCTGTGAAAGAGAGGGAGAGATGGAAAGTAAGGTTAGAAACATTGGGTTGAATTCAATCATTAAGGACCCTGAAAGACTCACAAAGAACAATACTTCTTTTTCTGTATCCAAACTCCACCTTAATCCATTATGGAAGTATTTACTGAAGACCATCAAAGGCTCAAGGAACAATTTAGATCAAACACCATAACAGCAAATATCATTAGAACAAAAAACAAACACACAAACCTCTTCCCCAAAAGAGCCTTCAGTGTAGCAAAAACCAGATTTAGATCTCATCTGTTATCGGTAACTCTTCATTCAACAATATTTCAGTATAACCAAAACTTGAACTTCCTTTAGGGTTGACTGTTTCTGTGGCTTGTGTAAAATATAATAACATCAAATCCTTGCAGATTCTAAACTGACCAGGATTTAGCAGAATTCAGTCAGTGTCCGAGGAAGAAGTTTCAGGCCCGACAGCCTAGAAGTGGAATTCCATGACTTTCTTGCCATAAATTTAGACAGTTATTTAACTTCTCGTGTGTAAAATGGAAATGATAATGCCTCTCTCAAAGACCAGCATACTTAAATGAAGTAAAATATCATATGGAAAGTTAACATAAGGAACTTAGCACAGTGATTGGTCCATAGAAATGTTTCCATTCACTCTGACACAGCGTCTAGAATTCTGCTTCATTGTCACATCTGAGAAGCTGCCTGCCACCCAGCTGTCTCCCACAGGGAATAGTGGGACAGTTTGATGGCAATGCATCCATGGAACCCCACTTGTTTTTCCTTTTTTGGAATGTCCCCACACTGCTCACTTGCCCCCCATAGCCAATCAAGAAAGGCCAAATTTTCCTGAAGGCCAATTACGAAGTCTTCTCCACTTCCCAAATCCCACTCTACTAGAATGCTTGCCAGTCCAAAACCATCTCAGTATTTCTTCTTTTTATTCTATAGAACTTACCCCCCCCTTTATAATACCTTTGTACACCTGCTGAAAGTTGTGACCACAGATGAGTTCTCTTAATGCAAGTTTATGAATAAATAACCTTCATTAATTTTGTCCCAGACATAGTTTTGTCTTTATTTCTTCCTGGCTCTGAAAATCTGGCTATCACACTGAGCACCGGATCATGAAGTGAGCTCTCCAGGGCAATACCATTTCCACTGAAAGAGGTTCTGAAGTCAAACAAGCGTCTGAAGTTTGTTTGACAATGAACCCTACATGTGTACAGCATCATGGTGGTTATTAGTATATTGAAGGCCTGGAGTGAAAAACCCTTGTGTTTAAGCTGATAAGATCCAAGTTTCTTCCACACACCAGGGAATCCTTTCTTGTCTTCCTCATAATGCTATAGTAGAGAAGTCACCAACCTCCTCATGGTGCGGTCACTGTCACATGGCTTAGTAATGTACCCAGAGGCTGCTGACTAGCTAGTGAGAATAACAGGGATGCACACAAAGGAGAAGACAAGTTCACAGAGAAGGAAAGAGAGAAGAAAAGGGAGAGGGGAAAGACAGTGGAATGACAAACAACTAAGACATATGAGGGAAGAAATAATATTTTGGGAGAAATTATGTCTTTTCATTCAAAATCCTGTTAGGTTCAGGGGTGCTGCATTGGAATCACTGAAATGTCAGTTATTTTAGGCCAGCAGAAGTTGAGCCCCCTTCTCTAATCTTTCTTTTGAACTAGGTTTTGGTCATCCTTTTGGTCTATGTGAGGATACATTTCAAATTAGGGCTTAAAAGTTGTCTGGCTTTGAAGAGCACTTAAGCTTACAAAAGAAAGAAATCAGTACATTGCAGTGTCAAGCTAAATAGATGATTTATTGACATTTTTTCAGAACTACTCTAGGTTATTTTTTGTGGCATGTATCCAAATGGAATAGCATCAAGGTGTTTATATAGGCTCAATTTCTACACTACTCCAATATCTGCCGTGAAGTATTTTTATGGCATATAACCTTTCCCTCTAAATGAGGGTTTGGTCTTCCTTTAAGTTGTAAATTGATCAGTGTCTGAATATTTGAGGAATTATAGTTGTACCCAGCAACTTGCACGGCTGGAGGCAAACAGGCTGACAATTACTTTGCATTATTCTACTTGGGACCAATTTCGGAGGCCAACTAGCTGCCATGTGTATAGGCAAGTGTAAGCGAGACTTTCACTAGGTTGCCTCAGGGCTTAAGGTCTTGCCCAACAGAAATGTCCATGTGACTCCACTTAGGATCACTGTGTCCCTCTGTGCAAGGACTTCTCTGCATAAGGGTGCTAGAGTAGAGGGCAAGAGGTAAGTAAATCCAGATCACCTTTTTGCCAAGGCATTTGTGCACAGGGCTGCATTTGCCCAAATTCATCCACTTTTCCAAATTTGCACTTGGGAACTGTACCCATGAGCAGCAGCCTAGCTTCCTTTCATTCATTCATTTATTCATTTATTCACTCAGTCTTTTCTGAGTATCCCCGAGACAAGTCACGGTTCTAGATATTGCAGACGATAAAAAGATAAAACAATCCAGTCTAGAGAGATTAAGCATATACACAAATATAAAGTAAAAAAGGATAAAAGGAGCACAAATGAAATACCAGGGAGCAGGTTCCAGATTTGGGGTCCCACCTCTGGATTCCTCTGGCTGGGTGCCTTCATTTTCACTACTTCCTAATCTCTTTTACTTTCCTGCCTTGGACAGGAAAGTACTTTTACTTTTACTTTTCTTGCCTTCTCCTTACTTATCACACCTCTGTCCTACAACAGAGAGGAACTATATACCCTGCCCTGTGACCCATACCAATGGCCTGCAAACTTCTGTAAATGGTCACACAGGTAATATTTTAGGCCCTGTGGTTTACAACTATTTACCTCTGTGGTTATAGGCAGAAGCAGCCACAGACGATATGTAAACAGAGAAGCGCTGCTGTGTTCCAATAAAACTTTATTTATAGACACTAAAATTCAAATTTCATATAACTTGTAATACTTGATGAAATATTATTCCTCTGGGGTTTTTTTCCCCCCAACCATTTAAAATGTAAAACCCAGTCTTAGTTCATGGGCCATACTACCACAACCAGCAGGCTGGATTTGGCCCGTGGGCCCACATTTTGTTGACTCATAGCCTAGAGCATGTGTAGAGTAGGGAGTAGCCCCTGGAGCCGTTGATATGCAAGCAAGGTGGGCAGAGGCAAGAAGAACGGAAGGGTGGTGGATAAGCTAGCCCAATATAGAAATGTGGTAAGTTAAATCTTACAGTACCTTGAGCAGGGCTTGTGGGATCTTTATGTACGCAGAACTGGTGCGGCAGAACAGGCTGACTTTATGTGAGCGCTGGTAACTTGTCATGAGATGGGTTCTAAGTTTGTATAGCAACGAGTGTCAGCTGTTCACCAAAATGTCTCCTCTTCCTCATGGCCATGCAGATAGGCTACATTTCCTAGCCACACTTGGAGTTAGCTGTGGCTGTGTAACTAGTGCTAACTGTGGAATGTAAGCAGAGGGGAGGGGAGGGGAGGGGAGGGGAGGGGAGGGGAGTCACGTTAAAGGACAGGGAAGGGCTCACTCCCCTCTTCTCCCAGCTGAAGGGCCTTGAAGATGGGGTCAGGGTAGATGGCAGAACACAAGCGTGAAGGAAACTTGGTGCCTCAAGGACCACATAGAGAAGAGCTGCTCACTGACTAGGAATATCCACCTTAGACCGTTACAAGAACAGGAAATATACTTTTGCATTTATAATTTTATATATATATATATATAAAATAAATTTGGCCTCTTTGTTACAGCAGTCAACGCTACCCTAATTAACATGGTTGTCAAATGTAGAGCCATGTCTTTTTAACTTTGTGCTTCTAGCATCTGTCTCAGTATTTGGTCTATAATTGTGGTTGGCTAAAGAAGTGATAGACTAAAAGAACTATCACTGCCGTTTTGTATTCTCCCATCACCCTTTATCTTCTCTCCTGAGTGGTTCCATTGCCCTCATGATGCCACTCAGCTGCCCAAGTTCGCTGTATTGTCCTAAACAGCCCCCCACCCCAATCTTACCTCAGTAACATTCTTGGAATAATACTTTTATTTCCTTGTGTCTAAAATCAGTGCTTATTCAGCTGAATGGAGCTTTAAGCTAATTGATGATAAGGTGTAAATGATTAAAATGGTTTACTGAGTGGTCATTATTCACAGAATACAAAATATATATTCATATTTTAAAAAGAAAAAACTGTGCCTTAATATGAAAAGCAAGCACAGATTTTTTTTTTTTTCTTTTACTTCGATGAAGCATTCAAAGAGCTTTACTTTGGGACACACATGATACATGAGTATTTCCCAACTAAACAGACAGGCTGAAATCACAGGAAGAAGGAAAGATCAATAATACATATACCTAAAGTATCCAAAAAATAAAAAAACTAAATATCAGGGTTTCACTGTCTTTAAGTCCTTATGGTTCTGAAATTTATATTCTAATCTTAACTGTCCATTCTTCATTTTCGTGGATGTGAAATCTTAGGTTTTCATAGGACTTGGATGTCATCACATCCAGCCTCTCACCTTTAGAGAAATACATGCTGCCATTATTGATAATATAATCCTTTACACAAAGAATTCTATACCCCCAGTCTTCTCTTCACCAGGCTAAGTAGCCCCAATTCCTATAGGAATTTCTTGCAAATATATTTTAATCCATTCATCTTTTTCATTTTTCCTCCAGTTGTTCACTCTTTCTCCAGTTACAGGGTTCAAAAAGGGACATGAGAGTCTATATAAAGATATAACCAACAAGGCCAGCCAGGCCTCTATATAGACAGAGTTGAAAGCTGCCACCCTGGTTTGATTTGACATGCAGAAAAGCTCCTGGTTCTCCTCTTCTCCAGCCCCACTTACCCAGCCAAAAATAGCTCCCCTATCTTGCCTGCCAAAGCTGATTTTCCCATCAGTGGAGGGCCTTTGGGAAAGTGCAGGGGAGAGGCAGCCTGATATTTCTTAAGAAAATGTACTTGGCTCTATGCTGGATACATTATATATATTATTTCATTTTTTTAAGATTTTATTTATTCATTTGAGAAAGAGAAAGAAAAAGCATGAGCGGGGGAGGGGCAGAGGGAAAGGGAGAAGCAGACTCCCCACTGAGCAGGGAGCCTGACATGGGGCTCCATCCCAGGACCCTGGGATCATGACCTGAGCCAAAGGCAGACACTCAACCAACTGAGCCACCTAGGCAGACCTACATTATTTCATTTAGATCTTACAAGTAAGTATCTTAAGAAGTTATTAGTGTATATAACATAAAGGGGACAATAAGTATTCACTAAAAGATAAGAATACAAGCTCTCTGGTCTGACAGATATGGGTTTGAATTCAGGCTCCAGCATTCCCCGTCTGTCAGACCTTAGCTAATTTGTTTATCCTCGGCCTTTACAGGCTCAGGTGCCACCTATATAGTTTGAGACCCACAGCATAGCATGTTGTGATGAAAAACTGACATAACATAAATGCATAGCCCAGTTCTTACCTCCTCATAAAATATTCAGGATGCTTGAGCCACTATTATTATTAATCCCATTTTTACAGATAAAGAGATTGAGAATCAGCAAAGTTAAAAGAGTTGCCTCACGGTACAGAACTAGAAAGTGGTAGAGATAGAATCTGAACATAACTTTGCCTCCAAAACTTGTGTTCTTTCCACCACTGTTTCCAAAAGACTTCTCATAAGCTCATGTGAGTTGCCTAGGAGAAGTCCATAAGTTCTGCCACTATAATTTTAGACTGTCCAACTTAAGAACCCAAGTACGTAGCCTTGAAATGACATAAGCAAGCAAGTAAGGAGGCAAGCCATCAGAGCTGGAGAGAATGAGTCAGAAGAGAAGGTTTCAAGAAAATGTGGTGCAAAAGGGAGGAGGGAAGGAAAAGGGCTTTGAGGGAGCTAGACCGTCCAGGGCCGCTGGTCAGGGACACTGAGAACATTCCCGAATTGAGCACCAAAGATGGGACAGGGTGGTGTTGAAAGCTGACTCACTCATATCACAACATCTCTGACAGTAACTTGAGAGGGAGATGGGGCAGTTCACACTCTGACCAGCACCTGCCTCGGAAAGTGTCTCAATTTTTCAAATGATAAGGGAGAAAGTTCTTTAAGAAAGGGAGAGCGTTTGTCAAGGGGAAACAAGACTAAGGGAAGCCTGCAGGTGAGCTTACTCGGTTCAGTTTCTTAGGGTTCTCAGTCAAGCTAGAGTTCACATTTCGAGGTGATGTTTCTTTTATGCCTCGTAGTATATCTTCTATATTCATGTAAAAGATAGTGATGAAATTCTTGACGCCAAAGCTAGACCCTGGCTCCTTCACTTCTGGCTATGTGATTCTGGGCAAGTAACTTCCCTGTACTCCCCAAGTTTCTCATCCACCAAATGAGAATAATAAGAGTACCTGCCCCATAGGGTTGATTAAAAATATATGAGCACATGGCAGGGATGTCCACTATCACCACTGCTATTCAATATAGTATTAGAAGTCCTAGCCACAACAATCAGACAACAAAAAGAAATAGAAGGCATCCAAATTGGCAAAGAAGAAGTCAAACTCTCACTCTTTGCACATGACATGATACTTTATATGGAAAACCCAAAAGACTCCACCCCAAAACTGCTAGAACTCATACAGGAATCAGTAAAATGACAGGATATAAAATCAACACACAGAAATCAGTGGCATTCCTATACACCAACAATAACACAGAAGAAAGAGAAATTAAGGAGTCAATCCCATTTACAATTGCATGCAAAACCATAAGATACCTAGGAATAAATCTAACCAAAGAGGCAAAGAATCTGTACTCAGAAAACTATAAAATACTCATGAAAGAAATTGAAGAAGACACAAAGAAATGGAAAAACGTTCCATGCTCATGGATTGGAAGAACAAATACTAATGAATATGTCTATGCTATGTAGATCAATCTACACATTCAAAGCAATCCCTATCAAAATACCATCCACTTTTTTCAAAGAAATGGAACAAATAATCCTAAAATTTGTACGGAACCAGAAGAGACCCCGAATAGCCAGAGGAATGTTGAAAAAGAAAAGCAAAGCTGGCAGCATCAGAATTCCAGACTCCCAGCTCTATTACAAAGCTGTCATCATCAAGACAGTATGGTACTGGCACAAAAACAGACACATAGATCCATGGAACAGAATAGAGAGCCCGGAAATGGACCCTCAACTCTATGGTCAACTAATCTTTGACAAAACAGGAAAGAATGTCCAATGGAAAAAAGTCTCTTCAACAAACGGTGCTGGGAAAATTGGACAGCCACATGCAGAAGAATGAAACTGGACCATTTCCTTACACCACCCACAAAAATAGATTCAAAATGGTTGAAAGACCTCTATGTGAGGCAGGAGTCCATCAACATCCTAAAGGAGAACATAGGCAGCAACCTCTTTGACCTCAGCTGCAGCAATTTCTTCCTGGAAACATCGCCAAAGGCAAGGGATGCAAGGGCAAAAATGAACTATTGGGACTTCATCAAGATAAAAAGCTTTTGCTCAGCAAAAGAAACAGTCAACAAAACCAAAAGACAACCGACAGATTGGGAGAAGATATTTGCAAATGACATATCAGATAAAGGGCTAGTATCCAAAATCTATAAAGAACTTATCAAACTCAACACCCAAAGAACAAATGATCCAATCAAGAAAGGGGCAGAAGACATGAACAGACATTTTTCCAAAGAAGACATCCAAATGGCCAACAGACACATGAAAAAGTGCTTAACACTGCTCAACATCAGGGAAATCCAAATCAAAACCTAAATGAGATATCACCTCACACCAGTCAGAATGGCTAAAATTAACAGGGCAGGAAACGACAGATGTTGGCGGGGATGCGGAGAAAAGGGAACCCTCCTACACTGTTGGTGGGAATGCAAGCTGGTGCAACCACTCTGGAAAACAGTATGGAGGTTCCTCAAAAAGTTGAAAATAGAGCTACCATACAATCCAGCATTTGCACTACTGGGTATTTACCCCAAAGATACAAATGTAGGGATCCGAAGGGGTACGTGCACCCGATGTTTATAGCAGCAATGTCCACAATAGCCAAACTGTGGAAAGAGCCAAGATGTCCATCGACAGATGAATGGATAAAGAAGAAGTGGTATATATATATATATATATATATATATATATATATATATATATATATACACACACACACACAATGGAATATTATGCAGCCATCAAAAGGAATGAAATCTTGCCATTTGCAACGATGTGAATGGAACTGGAGGGTATTATGCTGAGTGAAATAAGTCAATCAGAGAAAGACATGTATCATATGACCTCACTGATATGAGGAATTCTTAATCTCAGGAAACAAACTGAGGGTTGCTGGAGTGGTGGAGGGTTGGAGGGATGGGGTGGCTGGGTGATAGAAACTGGGGAGGGTATGTGCTATGATGAGCTCTATGAATTGTGTAAGACTGTTGAATCACAAACCTGTACCTCTGAAACAAATAATACATTATATGTTAAAAAAAAAAAAAAGAAGAAGATAGCAGGAGGCAAGAATGAAGGGGGGGAAATCGGAGGGGGAGACGAACCATGAGAGACGATGGACTCTGAGAAACAAACTGAGGGTTCTAGAGGAGTGGGGGGAGGGGGGATGGGTTAGCCTGGTGATGGGTATTAAAGAGGGCATGTTCTGCATGGAGCACTGGGTGTTATACACAAACAATGAATCATGGAACACTACATCAAAAACTAATGATGTAATATATGGTGATTAACATAACATAATAAGAAAAAAATAAAAATATACGAGCAGATTTAATTTATTTATCGTATTATATATTTATTATTTGATTTAATTTGTTAATATATTTATATATTATGTATATATTCATTATATATAATATATCTGCTCAACAGATCTTAGATATTATTATTATTTTCTCACTGAATCTCCACAATGAGTCAAGAAACAGAGACTGATGATGATTCAGTGGCTTGCCCAAGCTTTCCCCTGCTAGCAATAAGAGAGATCAGAAGCCAAGGAGAGAACTGAATAAGACTCCATGTCCATTCGTCTTCTATCTTACCATGATGCTTTTGTTCTATGGGATGATGTGATGTGTAGGGAAAAGCCTAGTGGCCCATCAGATGGTGTTTTCCAAATAATCTGAAGTTTTCTTTTACTGCTAAACATTCAAGGCTGGGACTTAGTGACTTGCTGCACCCACCAGTTGAATGGCCATCTGCATGTGGCCAGAAACCCTCATTAGTGACAAAACGTCAAAACCTCAGCCTACTTGCTCGTAATACAGAGAAGAGCAGATGAAATAAAGAGGGAGGGCAAATGGGCTACGATGCATGGAACAAAATGTTTGTTGAACCATAACTGCGAACAGCCGTTACTCAGATGGAATTAACGAGGACGTTGCCATGATCTGTTTTCATCCTCACCACCATACAGGATCTGGAGTGGTAGATGGGTTCTGTTGAAAATAAAAAATGGTTCCCTTCCAATGCAACCATTTCAAGTTTTTGGCTGGCTCATTCTGTAGCCAAGGGGATGGCTATGGAAGCGAGGAGATGAATCAGAGGAACTCGCACAGGTCTATATAAAAATGTTAGGTACTAACTTCTTTGTGAATACAGCTGCCTTTCAAATTATGGGGCAATTTCTCTTGCTCCCTATTCCTGAATTAACATTTGCTCTCAAAATGTGTGTGTCTGTGTGTGTGATGAACAGCTGGTGGCTGGACATAAATCAATAAGCATGCAAGCATGTGTGCAATTCACACTGGTGGGGACACCTGGAGAAGATGCATGCTTGGAGAGGCCACAAGCATCTCAGCCCTTTGGGAAGATATGGAGTGCCAGTGGCCATCGTGAACTGTTCTGGTATAACATCTGGAGTGCTACCCGGGACAGACCAGATGGACTAGATCAGAGGTCAGGGGGTATTAACTCTACAGACATGAAATTGCCATTTTCCCAGATCAAAACTTGCCGAATATTCGTCATTTCTCATGGTTCGATCACCTATATTGCTAGGATAATGAAGATGAATCCTAGGGTGAGATCAATCCCATTAAACAGGGAGCAGGATCTACCAAATACATGCTAGTAACCAGGGGTTTGGGGGCGGGGGGAAGGAGCTTCTGTTGCAGAGGAATATGGACTTGGACCTGTAAGATCTAGATTAGCTACTAGGGCACACCCATGACAGACTCTTCATGAAAGGATTTGATCACTAAAGGATTCCCTTGAATCACAGAAAAACTCATGCCTGATGTAATTTTGAATGTCTCGTTATACAACCAAACTGTTTTCTCCAGAACAACCATGATAGCCCCTGTATACCTCAAAATGTCTATCTTTTGAAGCAACCTGGATGGCCATAACTTAGTTTCAAAAGTATAAGATCCCAGACTCTCCCAAACATTCTAGGCTTATAATTCCTAATGGCAAGAAAAAACAAAGTCAGGTGAGTCAAAGCATTTCTTTACTGACCAAAATAAATGGGCAAATATTTTCTCTTCTGTTTTCTCTGGAACTCAACTGTTCCTGTGGGATCAGACCATTCCCTGATGATGCTTCCTCCTCAGCTTCTATCTGGCTCTGGACTTTATCAAAAAGGGAGGAGAGATCACCAACAGGGCTAAAGATGGGGACAGAATCTCCTCAAGCCATCTTCTTGACACAATTTGAAGATGAGATCCAACTTGATTGTTCTTATCACTCAGCAAAATAAAGTGAATGTATTTCAGTGAAAATTCAGCCTCCTAGGTGAAGGAGCCAGCCATGACAGTTTCTGCCTATTTGCTGGTAAGTGGTTTCATTTTTTTTTTAAAAGCCCCAGAGACATTTGTCTTAGAGAAAGCTCAGTTTTCCTTTGGTGCTGCCTTTCTCTAAAACACAAAAGGTTAACCCAACCCATGGGTTGGTATATCTATAGAAACTCCACCGCTTCCCAGAAGGCCCTCAAGAAGTACCTGCTCAGTGTGAGCCAGTGCAAGAAGAACAGGGATGCCATGTGCAGGGGTAGCAGTCACCTGAACTAAATGGTGGTGAGAGAAGCGAGAGTTGTAGACAGTTGTAGACAGGCTAATGGAGGAAAGTGGGCATTTCCGGCTGCTTCCGTGATGGCCTCTGCAGTGACAGATCCGTCACCCGGAAAACAAGGCTAACCAATTTGGGGTTTGCCTGAGGGCCACAGAGCCAGAACTCCAGCCAATGTTAACATAAGGCTGGTAACTGTGATGGCCACAGGCATGAGCAGAAATAAGGACATCCACTGTCTAACAAGCACCCAGGACCACAGACCTAATGCCGAAACCCCCACATCTGTCTGGCTTTAGCTGAGCTTTTAAATAAATGATTTAAAAGATCATAAATCATCTTCCTCAGACTAGAGGTGGCACAGGGCAATTCTTAGATGAACCTATGAGTTGAGAATACTCTGGGGCATTTCACAAAAATATGTGGGCAGAAATATGCTCTCATGACAACTTTTGTACACCATTTTTGGGCACACTGCTTTGTATTTACACATGCCCCTCTTTTCAGGTTGTCAAGAAGATTTTGAGGAACAAGAATAATGTCTTAAATAAATCTCCATCACCATGGCTGTGACAGAGCCCAGTGCATCCTGGGAATACAATATACGACAACTGAATGGCTGGATGAATGCATGATCAAATTTATAACAGTGCTGAAAAGATGTCTTATCTTGATGGTAAATACTACACCTTACTTCCCTTTTCCTTTAAAGATATGGAGGACCCAGACTCCAAATAAGAGTCATAATATGAATTTACTACCTCCCTGCCTAAGATCCACATTTGGTACTAAGTATACTGACTGAAGAAAAATGCAAAAAGAAAAAAAAATACTCCTTGCCGAGACACACTATCTATGAATAAAGAACATCATCCCATCTTGCTACAATAAATATTTCAGCTGTTCCTCTGAGTGCTCCTATATGGTTTTCCACTTGGGGTAGAGAATAAATGATGGGAGGTGAAGCAAAGTCCTTAAGGAATTTAAAACAGCTCTGAGTAACACAAGCTTCAATAAGGTCTTCAGGAGCTTTGGAAAAGAGAAACATTCTCTTTTATTTTCTAAACAGCTCATTTTTAGGGAGTCAGTACTTTGTTAATACAGTGAACACAGATGGGCAGTAAGAAGAAATACAAACATTTGACAAGAAAGTTAGAGAACAAGGTGTGAGGGATGCTAGGGTTTGGACCCAAATAAAATGATAGAATAAGAATGTTGTATTTGTTCAGAGCAGGTAAAATAGGTTTCATGATAAAATTAAAAAACAACATTAAAAATAAGAATTCCAGGAGAATGAATACGCAGTTTAGAGATTCAGATTTTGCAGTTAAGGAAGTTCAGGAACACTAGCCAAGTGCAGAAAAGAGAGTGCTAAGGAAAAGTAAAATGCAGCAAAAAGAAAAAAAGACAAAAAACAAAAAACTGGGTATTTTACTTCATCTTTCCCCATATCGAAGCTTTTGTAGAACTTCTTAGAGCATATCGGAGGAAAATAATTATTTTTTTCTTTGTTTTAGAAAGTTCAAAGAGTCCATAGTAGACATTTTGAAAGAAAGTCTTAAAAGGGCTAGTAGGTTGGGCCATGGATACAGAAATGAAAAATCATTTTGGCTTTAAGAGCCGAAGTATTTATTGAACTACAATGATATCAACTGCGTCTATAATAGGAACCAAATGTGTTGACATGTTCACATTTCTGTAGTTGTTGACCCTTTCTGATCATTTTCCAAAAAGTATTATAAGGATAATCCTGGATTGCTTTCAGTTCTCCCTTAATATTTAATAGACTCGACCAAACAGTCCATGGTTCCCACTTTCATGGGCATGTAATTATCTAGTTCTATGTGGAGCTGAATTAATAGAGACAGATTGCTTCATTGTTCATATCAACAGTGTTAACCAAGCATGCTTCAAGTGGCAGCCCTAAACAAAATCAAATTTCAGCACAGGCACATTAATCAAGCCTGACTATGTGAATTATACAAAATATAAAACTGAAACTTTAAGCTACAAGATGAATATGCTCTGGGGGGTCTAATCCACAACATGATGATTCTAGGTAATAATACTGTTTCGTATACCTGAAACTTGCTAAGAGAGGAGATTATAAGTGTTCACACCACACATACACACACAAAGGTAACTGTGAGGCGATGGGTGGGTTCATTTGATTGTGAGAATCACTTCACAATGTGTAGGTATATTAAATCCTCATGTTGTACACCTTTAAAAAATTATACTGTATAGGGGCGCCTGGTGGCTCAGTCATTAGGCATCTGCCTTTGGCTCAGGTCATGATCCCAGGGTCCTGGGATCGAGCCCCACGTCAGGCTCCCTGCTCCACGGGAAGCCTGCTTCTCCCTCTCCCGCTCCCCCTGTTTGTGTTCCCTCTCTCGCTGTGTCTCTCTCTGTCAAATAAATAAAATCTTAAAAAAAAATTATATTGTATAAATATACAGAATTGTTTTTCTTTGTCAATCATAACTCAATGAAGCTGGGGGAAATCTAAAACTGAACAATGCTTTTATATCAAATAACTGAAATTCATACTCTGGCTATTATCAGTATTATCAACAGAGTTATCTGCAAAATAAGATGTTTAGTGCGATTTAAATCTTGGGAGAACCAAGAGAAATTTGCAACATGCTATCGTAAAATAAATGCCAGCGATGTGTGGACAAATGAGACTAGGCCCAGTTTACCTGTAATCCTCCTTTATTATTAGCAAAAATTAATCCAAGCTAGATCTCTTAGATTAATGGCAGTAAAAGCTGGTAAAAACAGTAACACAAGAAAACAACAATAGAAAAGAATAAAAATGAGAACTAACCAAAAAATAAAAATAAAAAATAAAAAACCCCCACAGAGAATGAGATTTAAAAGGCTGACACTTTCTGGATAGCAAACTAGGTTACAATGTTGACTGTTTAGTGGTGTAAAAATATGCTAAAAAGCATCTTTTATTAGGATTTAAATTTATTTGTTCATACATTATTACTCTTGTGAGAAAATCATTTGTTGAATATGGCCATTCCTCTTTCATAATTGAAAAAACTTACATATGGAGAGAGCTCTGACGTCCAGGTCTGCAATTAAAAAAATTTAAAAATTAACCAGAAACAGTTGTCTCAGTCTTGAGACAGTTATTTTTTATTAAACAGTTACAGAAATATGTCTGATTTACTTTTTTTATCGGTGCTCTCAGGCAAACACCCTGCATTTCATTTAAAATATTCTCCATCTAAGAACAAATCCAGATAGCATTTGAAGCTAGTATTATTAGAGATACCCCGCATTCTTTCTGGGTTTCTGTGATTTCTTTTAGTATTGCTGAACAAACACTAGTAATGTCTATGTCTTGAGCAGACTGAATTTGAATGGAAAATTACTAGCTTTATTATAATCACTTACAGACTTTTAAATTAAGCTGTCAATATTTTCAATAATGTATTTCACTCTTATTTTAAATTTTTAGTTAGATAAGCACTTCCTTTCTCCACTTGCTCCAGCTATTGCTAATTCAATATAGTCATTGAATAGGGTACATGCTTCCCCCAAATAAGCAAGAATTAAAGACACAATCCATAGGCAAAAGCTCATTACCACTGGCTTGTTTCACCCTTGAAATCGATCACATTTAAAGCAGCAATTTAACCTGATAACCCTCATCAACTTAATTATCTCAATCACTCATTCTAAAACTATTCTTATCCCCATACCACTTCAATTTCCCCCAAATCTTCTAGAACTCTGACCCTATGACCCAGCTTGTGTCTGTAGGCTGGCCCCCACTGCAATTCCCAGGCAAAGAAAAGTCCACGGTCATCACTACATTTGTGCCTCCATGTTCCGGGACAAAATTTCCCATGATGCAGCTTCATCAACATAATAGAGCTCATAAAGATTCACGCTGATGTCCTTTTCAGAGAAATTACACATATTTCTGCATGTGCTGGTACCAGCTACAGTTTTCCACTCTGATTTCTCTGCTCACACATTTATAAAAAGAGGACATGGCATTTCTATTGAAGTGTACATTTTGAGTGTCATGTATTGATAGCATTAAGAGAAGAAAAGTGATGTCAGAATTCTTCTGAATTCAATTTATATATTTTGTGGCAGAAAAAAAAAAGCCCAACTCTGGACTTAGTGTAGAGAGTCTTAAATTTGAGCTCTTATCACTAGACCCATTCTGGGTCTCAATTTCTACATTTTTAAAATGGAGTGAGTTGAACTAGCTGTCTCTGAAGTCCCCTGTGAGTCCAACATCCTGAGATCATTTAAGACTTCTGAGGAGATGAAATGATTATTTTTCCAAAGCAGATGATAATGAACTGTTCTTTTGAGTCCCTGCTTTCAGAGCGTTTGCTCTCCTTATAGTTAAGAGCCACAGTTTGTTGGGAGAACAAGGAGACAGTATATAGAGAACAACTGATAATCCAAAATGTGCTGATACCAGATTTGCAAAGGCGTTTGGACATAACTCTCACTTAAAGACTCAGGTTGTGAAACAAATTCTCTAATAGCCTTAATAAAGCTCCTTACAACTTAAACTTGTTCTTGTCTCTGGGTCTGCATTAATGATGTAGTCTGAGATTTAGCCAAGTGCCTGGGCACATGAAAATAATAATTGCTATGGGATGGGTCCACTGTTTCCTCAAAATCTGGTGTTCACCTTACTTTCCTACCATCATAAATAATTTATTTTTGAGTTTGGCTGAAAAAAACAGTAACTCAGTTTCCTAAAGTCAATGGTAAGTAGTAAGCTTTGGCTGAGAAAGAGGGATGTGGGGAGGAAAAGGGGGAAAGGTAAGAAGAAAGGAAGAAAGCACAATTGAAATAACTATACCCTTGTGAATTGCTGGCAGGAATGTAATGGTAGAGCCGTTATGGAAAACAATAGGACAGTTCCTCAAAAATTTAAGTCAGAATTACCATGTAATCTAGCAATTCCATGTCTGGGTATATGCCCAGAAGAACTGAAAGCAGGGACTCAAACAGATATATGGACACCAATGTTCACAGCAGTATTGTTCACAGCAGTCAAAAGGTAAAAACAACCCAAGTGTCCATGAACAAATGGATAAACAAAATGTGGTATATCCATTCAATGGAATATTATTCAGACTTTAAAAAATATAGAACTCTAACACATGCTAAGACATGGATGAACCTTAAAGACATTATAAAAGTGAAGTAAGCCACTCACAAAAGGACAAATACTATAGGATTTCACTTATGTAAGGGATCTAGAGTAGTCAAATTCATAAAGACAGAAAATAAAATGGTGGTTTCCAGGGATTGGGAGGAGGGACAGATAGGAAGTTATTGTTCAGTGGATGTAAAGTTTAGTTTGGGAAGATGAAAAAGTTCAGGAGATATATAGTGGTGATGGTTACACAATAATGTGACTCTACTCATTGCCATAGAACCACACTCCTAAAAATGGTTAAAGCGGTAAATTTTATGTTATGTATACTTCACCACAGTAAAAAAAAAAAAATTCACAGCAATGTCAAAGTCTTATTATTCATTATTATTCCCCTCATCTGGGAAAGTTGAACGCATGCTCTGTGTCAATGTTGTCCCATGCCAGGAAATGCTCAGAAATAAAATTGACATTCCAAGCAATTCTCCAATGGTTTTAAAAAGGGATGGAGGACAAGAAATAGCTGGTTTAAAAGCAGTCAGAATCCTCCATGAGTCCCATGAATGGACTCAGTGCACAAATTTAACATGCAATAAAAACAGGCACCAAACCCAGCCAACTTCACAATGGAATGGGCACATTCATTTTTAAGGTTGTTGCCAATTCTATAGGAGTTCATGGATTCAAAATACTGTTACATTCAAAAAGAAAGAAGACCTCAGACCAGGATTAGCAGTCAACAGAGCAGGAGGACAATGAGATAATGTGGAAATTGAAATTTGAAATTCTGCTGCAAAATAGTCTTGGCTAGAATTCAAGCAATTATCCAGCTAAACCAAAAGAAAAAGAATTTCCACCATGCTATTAAGAATAAAGGCAATGTGGAGATAAATTATCCAGATTGCCTTTCATATTGATTAAATTGCCTTATTGAGTATGAAACTCTGCTCAATTTGCCCATTGCCAAAGACTAATAAAATCATAGGATGTCAGAGGAGAAGGAGACATACATATCATCTTATTCCATCACACCATTTTGGAGATAAGAGAGCTGGCAGTAAGAGTTTAAATGATTTGCTTAAAGATATAAAGCAGAGCCCAAATAGAACCCAAGTCTTTGCCTCTCACAGCTAGTTCATTCCACATTACACAACATTAGTTAAGCAATTGTGCAGAAGAAAGAAAGATTAATATTGGGAGAAAAATCATGTTCAAAAGCAAAAGAAGAATGTGGTTGCTTTGTTTATTTGATTAGTTACTTTGAAATCATAATGTTAAATAGATTTAACCCAAAGTAGAGAGTTCCAGAAAATAGTATAATGCAGCAAAGCAGAAATGACATAATGCTGAGTGTATATCTATAAATGATAATCTCTGAACACAGACTTTTTGAGGACTCCTTGTTTTTCAATGTTGATATTTTATAACCTTTGTTTAAAAATAAATTGGAAAGAAAGACATAATGAAATCCTGAATGTGTGAGATTCTGATTTTTACATTTAGTAACATTTATTATAAATATACAATCAAAACAAAACATTTGCTTTAAACCCTATCTTTAGAGCAGCTATAAATTAGTAGACAAGCCAATGCATCCATTTCTAATTCATTCTAATGAAATTCTCCCAATTTCCCTAAGGCATTTAAACAGAGTATGGAGAAAGGGTAGGAGTGAACATTTGAGTGTGATGCTGTGGGGGTATGTTACCTCTAAACTCTGCACAATGTATTTCAGATGCTTGATGATGCTGATTACAGTTATAAATTCACTTGAAAACTTAGACTACCTAGAGAATAACTGTTTTATCCCAAACACTGTTAAAAAAAAAAAAATAGAATGTCCTAGTTGATCAGGAGACAGCAAAGCAAGAGTAGTCTAGCTAGCTTACTCCCAATGTCAGCATGATTATCACTTTTGTCTGTGGATCCTCACTGAGGTGGAACAGACATGAGATCTTCCACTCTCAAATCTGAAAGGGTCTTCAACACAGTAGTCAACACCCTTACTTTAAAAAGGAGAGAACATTCCCCAACTTCACAGCCAATTAATAACAGCCCAAGGACTAAAATCGAGTCTTTCTGGCTCCCCAGACAGATTAGGGCTTTCCTTAACACGTCTCTTGTTTTCATTTTCTTAAAAAAAAAAAAAAGAAATGGATCAAAAAGTCTTAAAAACTAGATAATATTTTTTCCACTATAGGTAAATTCTTTTAAATTTCGATTTCATAGAAAATCTGACCAGAAAATCAGACACAAAATGCTTTTTGTACATTTCATGCCATCGAAAAGGTTCACATTAAAAAAAATCTAATCTGATAAATGAGATCTGGCTCCATGTACCGTGTTGAGACTGAAGGGCTACACCTTACGTGGAAAAGTTGGGTATTTAGAAAATGTGAATATTGAAATAAAATGCCTTTTAACCCTAAAATATCTACTGTTAACTAGAATGCAACAAGGACTAGCTTGAGTAGTTAAATTGGAAAATACTGACTGGGGGCATTAAAGCTTTCTTCTGAGAGAGGTTTCCATCTCTGTTCCTCTCCCTTGATTCTCTTCTTTGTTGCCTCTGATAATGGCCTCTGGCAATTCTAAGAGATTTCCTGTATCCTACAACTCTCCCACCTTTCCACCTCCTTTTCTTCCCATTCTGCTGTTCCAAACAAGCTTACAAAGAATCTCTTAATCTTTCAAAGGCCTTTCCAACAACGGAATTTTTCTCATTTGTGGGGTTGCTGCCAAATCTCTATCAAATCTTGCATGTTGTTCATCCAGGTTCCTACCTCATGCCACTGTTGTCCCCTCATAATTTCTTCCCTGGACACAAGCCACTGTTTCCCCTACAAACTGCCTTCAGCCAGGGCAAGCAACAACTGGACCAACAAACAAAGCAAACGTGTCTGTTTGTAAAGCTAAGATATCAGCCATGTCAGGAAATGCAGTGAGTCAGAAAACCCATCTAGGTTATTAACTTTCAGTGGGTGGCTGAAAGGAATGTTTCTGAGCACCTAATAGGGACCAGGTACATAGTCTTGACAACAACTCTGCAAATAGTTATTTTTCTCCATTTTACCGTTGTGGAAACTGAGGCTCAAAAGTCTTAGCGTGTTTAATTTAGGCCAGTCTCTTTAAATGGTGTTTGCACACCCCTGAAAATTATAAAAGACTTGCATTTCAATTTCAGTTTGAGTAAGCTTCCCACATTGCACAGATCGTAAGAACCACCTCTTGCCATCCACGAGAATACCTTGTTCCTTCTCTCACCTTTTGCGATTTTTTGCCCCTCCCCCCACCTTTTCCTTCATTCTTCTACTCAGGATGTACGCTAAAAGCTGCCTTGTCTGTTAGCCTTTTCCGGCTAGACCATTTTAGACATTTTTTCCTAGGAAAGTGATACCATTGTTTATGTCCCACCTTTCAAAGATGTGCTAGCTAAGAAATCATGAAATGGGCCTACCTGTTAGCTAATACATGTTGAACTGGAATTAAAACCCTTTGGGATTAATGGAATACACAAACTAACACCAAAACTCCATATGCTTTCAACTACTCGATGCAATAGTTGTTTATATCAGTTCCTTTTTATATAACCATAAAAATTACCTTTTGGGGTTTTTTTAAAAAGAAATTGAAAACTGTTGAAATTACTAAGAATGAAAATAATCATAAACAGCTAACATTTTATGTGCTGAATAGCAAGCACTGAACTATGTGCTTTAGAAATATTTCATTTAATCCTCATAAAAATTGATAGGCACCATCATTATCTTCATATTTCAAATGAGTATTTTTTGCCTTAACGGTATTTTCTTACTTTAAATGCATGAATCCTGCAATCAAAGAAATGTAATTCTGAAGAAACATCTTTTTTTTTTTAAAGATTTTATTTATTCATGAAAGAGAGAGAAAGGAAGCATGAACAGGAGGAGGTGGAGGGGCAGACAGAGAAGCAGGCTCCCCACTGAGCAGGGAGCCCAACATGGGGCTCCATCCCAGGACCCTGAGACCATGACCCCAGCCAAAGCCAGACACTTAACTGACTGAGCCACCGAGTTGCCCCTGAAGAAATGTCTTTAAAAACCATATGTAGAATTTTAAAAAAAAAGTTGAATATAATTCTAGAATTTTAAATAACAGATTGTAGACATAAGAACAAAAGGTAAATGGAATTTGAGGCAAATCACTTAATCTGGGTGACAATTCTTCTGAACAATTAATTACATATAATACCGTTATTTTTTCCAATGCTACATAAAAAAATTAAAACTATGATAAATGTCCAGGTAAATTGACTAAAAAAGAAGTTTGTGCTCTGCATTTTTTATCAGATGAGTTCAATTTACATCTATCCTCCCCAAAATCTTGGTTATTCACTCTTCTATTCAAAAACAGAAGAGACCTTATAAAACCAAAATATTTGAATGGGCAGTAAAGACAGTGTTTATATTTATACATCCACAACTCACACTGACTTTAATATAGACTAGATTAAACTGAGGGCCCATCTTGCAGCTGTTTAAACATGGGCTGAGTGAAATGTGTTATTGTGGGTAAAGGGAATGGGTAGAGATTTCTATATTGATAAGCGAAATGTTGAGTGAGGCTGACATAGTCACCATATGAGGGAGAAAGTACAATTTTAACCTTACTGATGAAGAATATATTTTTCAATTACTGCAAATATAATTTGATGTGAAGATACATGCATGTAATGCTCCAATTCTAAAAGCATCACACATCAGTACCGGGTTGAAGCACATAAAATTGTCATTTTCAAGTTCAAAACTTGTTGAATACCATACTTCTATAAATATATTACTAAATAAACATAGTTATTTATTTGGTGAAGAAAAACCTTCTTCCTGCCAATACAATGCCAATTGACAAAGATATGCCTGAGTGATGTGGTTGGAAAATCATCAACAGATGGATGAAAGTTCGATGAAGGCCAAAATATTTATATGGTTTCAAAGTATCTCTCCACAAATCCCTTATTATTACAAAGGGTAAAATGATAACTTTTGAGTGGAGAAACTTAATAGATACCAACTTAATCAATGATGAAAACCAATACTGAGCAAACTGACATGATATGCCTCCTGACGCACTGAAAATGACAAAGCATCACTTCTATTTTTCTCATAAAAAGCTTAACCAGGATCTCATCATAAGGAAACATCAAACATACCCAAATTGAGCTCATTCTACAAAACAAGAACTGGCCTGAACTCAAAAAATGACAAGGTCAAGAGAGACAAAGAAAGGGAAAACAACCATTCCCAATTAAAGGTAGCTACAGAGATATAAATGGAGTATGACTCTGGGTTGGATTCTGGGTCAGGGAAAAAAATATCATAAAGGATATTATTGAGACAATTGACAATATATGAATTTGGACTGTGAGTTAAATGATAGCATGTATCAATGTTAAATTTTCTGATGTTATAATAGTACGATGATTATATAAGAGAATGTCCTGTTCTTAAGAAATACAAATGATAGTGTTTAGAGGTAAGAGACCACAACTTGATCTGAAATAATTCAGAAAACATATTAATATATGTAAATAGAGAGAGAAAATGATAAAGCAAGTGGGACAGAATGTAAACAATTCATGATTGTGTGTCAAAATAAACTTTTAAAAACATCTTCATAACTACCAACAATATCATATGGCTTAGTCTAATATGTGTGTGTTTATCAACATAATCAACTAGGAACCACAAGTTAGGAAGTAGAGACATATTAAATACAATTTAAAATACCAAGATCTCAGCATATGAACCTGGACGGAATTCAAATCAATATAGAAGCATGCTGATATATTGTCAATAGTTGACATTCTTACAGCAGATATTGTATTCTTGAAATTATATCCTTTCAATAGCTTTTTGGCTCAAGACACAACACAGGAAATTATCCGCTGGTTGAGTGGGACATCCCCAAATAAGCAGTCACGTCATTGCTGATACTGCATCTCACTTTTTACTTGAGTTCATGGCATGGAAAAGTAATTCATCTCCCTGAGTATGTTTCATAAGAAAAACAGAACTCTTCAAATTCTTTTCCAAGTCATCCTGGGACAATAGTAAATTCTGTAGCCCAAATCTGAAAGGAACTTTTTACAACTTGAAATCCCACCGTCAAAGGACCCCCCACACATGAATTATTTTCATAAAATTAAAAGGTAGAATAATGTAAAAACAAAACAAACACACAATTCTGGGAACAATCCTACACCGGCCAAACAATGCCAGACTGGACTGCACCACATGGCACTGAAAATTCATAATGGAGATACTGTAACATCACAATCTACTTTCTGAAATAATTCATTTTGAGGATTTAATGCTACACACATCCATAGAAAAATATTTGAATCTAACCACAGTGGTAATGCATTCTTTTCTGACAAATTTTAGAAATTAAAAAAATAATAAGTGCAAAAATAAAAGTCAATCATAATCTCACCCACAACCAAATAATACATATATACAGTTGGTACATTGCTGTTTTTCTAACCATAGGCATTTTCTTATGGTTTTTATATATTTTTGTTGTGCCCACTCAAATGAAGGTGCTATGGAAGATGGAGTATTATTCCCAGGACACAGAGAAACCAGTAACCAATGGTGGAGATCTTTAAGGACGTTTCTCAAGGTTTGTTCACATATGGGAAAGTCCCAAATTGAATGTCAATGTTAAGACTACCTAGGAGCCATGACGGTCTTCTTCCTTCTTTTCCTCCAAGTAAGACTACACCGAGGACTAGGGAATGTACCATAACTGCCTATGGGGACTTCCACTTTCTCAGCTCAGTCTCTCTTGGCTCAGAATCTCAACTCCCTGGCCAGGCTAGAGATACCCTCTTTCTTCTATAGAAAGCTAGCTGACCTCTGTGAAAATTCCTTCTACCCCATGAGCCCTGGTACCATTAGCATTTGCCACTAAACACTCTAACCACACAGCAATCGGCCTCAGCCTTCTTCCCAAGGTCATCAACCTCCTGTCTATCTCACACACCACTCTACCCCAGCCATATTAAAGTCATTCCTTGCTTCCAGAAAATCCTTTGATTTCTTCTCTGTAAGTTGAAATTAGATATCCTTCACTGCCTTCCCTCATCCTCCCAATCAGAATTATTTTTCCTTCCTCTGCTCTCCTAAAACACTTTGCATTTTTTCTTTTAAGCTGTTGTTACCAGTGTGTGTTTGTTTTCAGTATTTCACTCTCCATAGAGAGCAAACTTCCTGAGGGCATGGCTCTGTTTCAGTCTTTGCTATTTCCAAGGAATTTTTAAAGAGCACCCCCATCATATTACATGTTTGTGCAATGAATTAACTAAGAAAATATTAAAAGGCTCTGGCCCAGATAAACAAAGCAAACTGAAAAATCAAATGCACTATGTGCTAATTATTCAGAGTATACCAAAAATTGGCTGAGATAATTGTGCAACTTTAGGTAATAAGGGGAAGACAAGCCTCAGAATACATTTATTTTATTCAAAATTACAACTATTTCCAGAAATAGTTGGCCCAAGAGACATCAACCTCTTAAAAGTTCTGTCTTGGCTCCAACCTATCATTTATATTCTTTATTTTCCAATGGTCTTATTCAGGAATGGCCACATAATGATTGTGCAAAATGAAATCATGGAGCCCTTTGTTTAAGGTTATTAGGAGCTTCAGGGTAGTGACAGCAAAGTATTAAACCAAGTGCAAGCTTCCTGTGAGGAAAGAACCCTATGTGATGGCACAAATCACATGCCCAGGAAGCCAGTACTATCTGTAGTTTTTCATTCTTTCCATTGAGCTAAAAACCAAAGATTCTCAAGTAAAGCAAATACAGATTTGCTAATAAACCCTCAAAAAAAAAAAAAAAGGAACAGAAAGAAGGGCTCAGAATTTTAAAACCCTTCTCAGACCTATTCTCGAAGTTTCTTTCCTGCCCTATGCGCAAAATCTTTGGGTTAGATTTCTTTTTTAGATCTACTTGTAAATTATTTTTTCCCCGGTTCCCAATCATGCAACAGAAATCTTACAGGCTTTTTCCAAAAGGAGAATGAGGGATACTTTATTACATTCCAGTCTCAGCTGATAAATGTTTTTAATTTTTGTTATGGACCCCATTTGTCTAAGTCTTCACCAAATTCGGGGACAAAAACACAATATGGGCCTTCTCAGACCATCTCAGGATCCAACATAAGAGAATCCCTTTTGAAAAAAAAATCAAATGCATAGAATGGACTCTGGCTTTCTAAGATTCATTATTTTTAAAGCATTTCTTCTCCAAGTGTAGCCTGCAACCTGAGCCTTTCTGTGGGGTGGGGGATGAGGAGGGAAGTGGTGGGAGGGAGGAAGAGGGAAACCAAGACCAATAGGAGAGCCCACCAGAGGTATGCTGGGTTATAATTAATGGCATGAGGTTACAACTTGCAGCTGACATCGGTTACAGTAAAAGGTCAACCTCCTGCTGCAATTTGCATCTACTGATTTGGAAAGGAGTCGGCTCTAGTCTTCCCTCCCCCCACCGCTCCCCTCCCATCGGCTTGGCTGTTGAACTGATCCAGGTTGCATTCCTTTTCTTATTCCAGCAAAGATTCTTTTTTACCCTTTACACAAACACACATCCACACCCAGACCCACACCCTAACCCTCATACACTCATTCCCACAGATGCATGTGGACTCAGAGACAGAGGACACTCCCATGGCTTGTATACTTAAGGGAACCACGTTTTTTGGATGTTGCCGCCAAAACCAAATACCTCCTTTTCCAAGGCCCCTCCCTCTACCAGAGGCATTGGGAAGAACAAAGGGGGGACAAGTTAGAATAAGCCTTAGTTCCATCCATATTTCCCAAGGAGCAAAGGGCAATTTTGGTTTGGGTGGGTTTTTTTTATTATTCAATTTAGTTAAGCTAAAAAAATAAACAAAACAAAAACAATTCTCTCATTTCTCCCCGTCCCCACCCTGCCTCTTGCAACCACCAATTTGTTCTTTGTATTTATGAGCTTGTGGTTTGGGATTATTGTGGTTGTTTAGATTCCCCATATAAGAGAGATCATACAGTATCTGTCTTTCTGTTTGACTTATTTCACTTAGCAAAATGCCCTCGAGGTCTATCCACATTTTCACAAATGGCAAGTTTCATTCTTTTTTTTTTAATGACTGAGTAGTATTCCGTTGTATGTAGATAACCACATCTTTATCTACTCAGCTGATGATGGACACTTAGGTTGATCCCATATCTTGGCTATTATAAATAATGCTGCAATAAATATAGGGGTGCGTATATTTGGGTAAATACCCAGAAGTGGAAACACTAGATTGTATCATATTTCTGTATTTAATTTTTTGAGGAAACTCCATATATTTTTCCACAATGAATATACCAATTTACATTCCCACCAATAGTGCATGAGGGTTCCGTTTTCTCTACATCCTTGACAACACTGATCTTTTTCATACTAGGCATTCTAACTGGTGTGGGGTGATTCCTCATTGTGGTTTTGATTTGCATTTTCTTGATGATTAATAATATGGAGCATCTTTTCATGTACCTATTGGCCATTTTTGGGCTTTTTATTTTTAAATGCCTATTCAGATCTTATGCCCATTTTTTGATCAGATGGTTTCTTGTGATTGAGTTGTAGGAGTTTTTTGTAAATTTTGGAAACTAGCTCCTTAAGATATGTGATTTGCAATTATTTTCTCTCATTCACTAGGTTACCTTTTCATTTTATTAGTTTTCTTTGCTGTCAGATGCATTTTAGTTTGATGTAGTCCCATTTGTATATTTGTTTCTTTTGTTTTAAATGACTACATTGAAGAGTGGTTCATTACACAGCAATAGATACTGACATAGCTCCTCAAGGTCACCTCAATCCGGGAATAAATGTTGATATCCATAGAGGGTCAAGCTCTGAGTTCAGGAAGGGGATATCATGGGCCACTTCCTGATCGTTCTTATATCTGGGGGAAAAAAGAATTTGCACGATCTTGCTTCAGATGGGCCTATGCTCCAAGAGAACTAACTTCCAGGCTGCCCTGCCATTCCTCTCTGAGTGACCTTGGCCAAGTCCCTATCTCTCTGGGTCTTGGTCCTCTCATCTATGCACTTAAGACAATGGGTCTAATACCACTTTTATATTTTTACTTTTGTTACTTTTGGTATCAGATTCAGAGAATCATTACCACAACCTGATCAAGGAGCTTACCATGCTTTCTTCTAGGACTTGTATGGTTTCAGGTCTTACATTCAAGTCTTTAGTCCATTTTGAGTTAATTTTTGTGTATGCTAGAAGATAGTGGTCCAATTTTCTGAATACCATATATGGAAGAGTGTGCCCTTTCTCCATTGTATATTCTTGGCTCCTTTGTCATAAATTAATTGACTGTATATGCACGGTTTATTTCTGGGCTATTCTGTTCCATTGCTCTATGTCTTTTTATGTCAATATCATACCATTTTCATTACTATAGCTTTGTAGTATAGCTTGAAATAAGTGTGATACCTCCAGCTTTGTTTCTCTTTCTCAAGATTACTTTGGGCATTTGCAGTCTTTTGTGATGTTGTACAAGTTTTAGGATTGTTTGTTCTCTTTCTGTAAAAAAAATGCCATTGACATTTCAATAGGGATTGCATATTGCTTTGTGTAGTATGGACATTGAACAATATCCTTCCAATCCAAAAGCATGGAATATCTTTGTGTTTGTGTCTTTAATTTTTTTCCATAATGTATTACAGATTTCAATATGCAGGTCTTTCAACTCTTTGGTTAAATTTATTCCTAGGTAGTTTATTCTTTTTGATGCAATTATGAGATTTTATTTTCAGAGATGTATATGGGAATTTTTAAAAAGTTTTTATTTGAATTCCAGTTACTTTACAGTGTAACATTAGTTTCAGGTGTACTATATAGTGATTGAACACTTCCATACATCAACCGGTGCTCATCACAAGTGAGCTCCTAATCCCCATCACCTATTTAAGCCAACCCCCCACCCAACTCCCTTCTGGTAGCCATCATTTTGCTTTGTATAGTTAAGAGTCTGTTTCTTGTTTTACTCTCTCTCTCCCTCTCTTTTTCCCCTTTGCTCACTTGTTTAGTTTCTTAAATTCAGTGTGACTGAAATCATATGGTAGTTGTCTTTCTTTGACTTAATTCACTTAGCATAATACTTCTAGCTACATCCATGTCCTTGCAAATGGCAAGATTTTATTCTTTTTATGGCTGAAAAATATTCCATTGTATATAGAAACCACATCTTCTTTATCTACTCATTGATTGGTGAACACTTGGGCTTGTTCCACAATTTGGCTATTGTAAATAATGCTGCAATAAACATCAGGGTACATGTATCCCTTTGAATTAGTATTTTGATATTCTTTCAGTAAATACTTAGTAGTGTGATTGCTGGATCATAGGGTAGTTCTATTTTTAACTTTTTGAGGAAACTCCATACTGTTTTCCAGAATGGCTGCAGCAGTTTGCAATTCCACCAACAGTGCAAGAGGGTTTCTTTTTCTCCATATCTTCGCCAACACCTGTTATTTCTTGTGTGGTTGATTTTGGCTATTTTGACAGGTGTGAGTTGATATTTCATTGTAGTTTTGATTTGCATTTCCCTGATAAGTGATGTTGAACATCTTCTCATGTGTCTGTTGGCCATTGATATGTCTTCTTTGAGAAATGTCTATTCATGTCTTCTGCCCATTTTATAATTGGATTATTTGGATTTGGGGTGTTCAGTTTCATAAGTTCTTTAAATATTTTGGATATATATATCAGATATGTCATTTACAGATATCCTCTCCCATTCCACAGGTTGCTGTTTAGTTTTCATTATCTCCTTCACTGTGCAAAAGCTTTTTATTTTGATGGAGTCCCAATAGATTTTGTTTTTGTTTTTAAAGATTTGAGAGGGAGCATGTACATGAGTTGGGGGAGGGGTAGAGGGAGATAATCTTCGAGCAGACTCCCCTCTGAGCATGAAGGCGACACAGGACTCAATCTCATTACCCGTGAGATCACAACCTGAGCTGAAACTAAGAGTCGGACACTTAATGAACTGAGCCCCCCAGATGCCCCTATTTTTGCTTTTGTTTAATCCATTTTGAGTTTATTTTTGTGCATGGTGAAAAAGAATGGTCCACTTTCATTCTTTTGCATGTAGCTGTCCAGTTTTCCCAACACCATTTGTTGAAGAGACTGTCTTTTTCCCACTGGATATTCTTTCCTGTTTTGTCAATTATTAATTGACCATATAATTATGGGTTTATTTCTGGGTTTTCTATTCTGTTCTATTGATCTACATGTCTATCTTGTGACAATACCATACGGTTTTGATCACTACCATTTTGAAATATAACTTATATCAGAATTGTGATGCCTCCAGCTTTGTTCTTCTTTCTCAAAGTCGCTTTGGATTTTCAGGGTCTTTTGGGGTTCCATACAAATTTTAGGATTGTTTGTTCCAGTTCTGTGACAAATGCTGGTGATATTTTGGTAGGGATTGCATTAAATATGTAGATTGTTTTGGGTAGTATAGACATTTTAACAATATTTGTTCTTCCAATCCATGAGCATGGAATGTCTTTCCATTTCTTGCTGTCATCTTCAGGTTCTTTTACAAGTGTTTTATAGTTTTCAGAATATAGGTCTTTCACCATTTTGGTTAGGTTTACTACTAGGCATCTTATTATGTTTGGTGCAGTTGTAAATGGGATTGATTACTTAAATGTCTTTCTGCCACTTCATTATATTGGTATATAGTAATGCAATAGGTTTCTGTACATTGATTTTTGTATCCTGCAACTTTACTGGATTAGTTTATCAGTTCCAGCAGTTTTTGATGGAGGCTTTCAGGTTTTCTACATACAGTATCATGTCATCTGCAAATAGTGAAAGTCTGACTTCCTTCCTTGCTGATTTGGATGCCTTTTATTTCTCTTTATTGTCTGATTGCTGGGGCTAGTACTTCCAGTACTGTGTTGAGTAAAAGTGGTAAGAGTGGAAATCTCTGTCTTATTCTTGACAGTAGAGGAAAAGTGCTCAGTTTTTCTCCATTTAGGATGATATTAGCTGTAGGTTTTTCATATATGGCTTTTCTTATACAGAGATATTTTCCCTCCAAGCCTACTTTTGTTGAGGGTTTTTATCATGAATGGATATGGTACTTTGTCAAATGCTTTTTCTGCATCTATTGAAATGATCATGTGTTCTTAATGTGATGTATCGTGTTGACTGATTTGTGAATACTGAACCATTCTTGCAACCCAGGAATTAAACCCATTGATCATAGTGAATGATTTTTTTAATGTATTGTTGGATTCGTTTTACTACTATTTTGTTGAGGATTTTTGCATCTATGTTTATCAGAGATATTGGCCTGCAGTGCTCTTTTTTTGTGGTGTCTTTATCTGGCTTTGATATCAGGGTAATGTGAGCCTCATAGAAGAAATTTGGATGTTTCCTTCCTTTCCTATTTTTTGGAATAGTTTGAGAAGAACAGGTATTAACTCTTCTTTAAATGTTTGGTAGAATTCGTCTGTGATGCTATCTGGTCCTGGACTTTTGTTTGATGGGAGTTCTTTGACTACCGATTCAACTTCTTTGCTGGTTATCAATCTGTTCAAATTTTCTATTTCTTCTTGTTTCAGTTTTGGTAATTTATTTGTTTCTAGGAAGTTATCCATTTCTTCTAGATTGTCCAATTTTTTGGCATATAGTTTTTCATAATATTCTAATTGTTTTTATTTCTGTGGCATTGTTATCCTCCTCTCTCATTTGTGATTTTATTTATTTGGGTTCTTTTTTTTAATGTCTGGCTAGAGGTTTATCAATTTTATTAATTTTTTCAAAGAACCAACTCCTGATTTCATTCATCTATAATTTTTTTAGTTTCTATCTCATTTATTTATGCTCTAATCTTTGTTATTTCCTTCCTTCTGCTGTTTTTAGGTCTTGTTTGCTGTACCTTTTCTAGCATTATGAAGGTTAGGTTGTTGGAGATTTTTCTTGCTTCTTGAGGTAGGCCTGTATTGCTATATAGTTCCCTCTTAGAACCACTTTGCTACATCCCAAAGGTTTTGGACCACTGTGTTTTCATTTCCATTTTTTTCAGGTATTTTTTATTTCTTCTTTTACTTCCTGGTTGTCCCATTCATTATTTAGTCACATGTTATTTAACCTCCATGTATTTGTGATTTTTCCAGATTTTTTTTTTTTTTTTTTTGTGGTTGACTTCTAGTTTCATAGCATTGTGGTCAGAAAAGATGCATGGTGTGACTTCCATCTTCTTGAGTTTGTTGAGGCCTGTTTTGTGGCTTACTATGTGATCTATTCTGGAGAATGTTCCATGTGCACTTGAAAAGAACAGTATTCTACTGTTTTAGGATAGAATGTTCTGAACATATCTCTTGAATCCATCTGTTCCAGTGTGTCATTCAAAACCACTGTTTTCTTGACAATTTTCTGTTTAGATGATCTGTCCAGTGATGTAATTGGGGTGTTAAAATCCCTACTCTTATTGTATTGATTAGTTCCTTTATGTTTGCTATTGCTTTATGCCTTTGGGTACTCCCATGTTGGGTACAAAAATATTTACAATTATTGTATTTTCTTGTCACTTTATTATATAGTGCCCTTGTCTCTTTTTACAGTCTTTGTTTTAAAGTCTAGTTTGTGCAATATAAGAATTGGTACTCCAGATTTCTTTTGACACCCATTTGCATGGTAGATGTTTTCCATCCCCTTTTAATTGGCAGGTGTTTTTAGATCTAAAATGAGTGTCTTATATAGGTGGCATGTAAATGGGTCTTTTTTTTTTAAGCCATTCTGATACCCTATGTCTTTTGATTGGAGTGTTTTGTCCATTTACATTCAAAGTAATTATTGATAGATATGTACTTATTGCCATTTTGTTACCTGTTTTGTGGTTGTTTCTGGAGATTTTGTCTGATCCTTTCTTATCTTTCTCTCTTTCATGGTTTGCTGATTTTCTTTAGTGATATGTTTGCATTTCTCTCTTTATTCTTTGCATATTCAATTTTGATTTGTGGTTACCATTAGGTTTGTATATAATATCTTCTGCATATAGCAGTCTACATTAAGTTGGTGGTCATTTAAGTTTGAACCGAGTCTTTACTCCTGTCCTCCCCACATTTTAGGTATATGTGGTCATATTTTACATTTATTTTGTGAGCTCCTGGGCTGATTTTTTAAAAAAAACTATTCATTTTTACTGATTTTGTGTTTCCTACCTTCATACTGTCACTTTTGATCTTTCTTTTCCACTTAGTGTCCTCTTTAGTATTTCTTGTAGGGCTAGTTTAGTGGTCTTGAACTCCTTTAATTTGTGTTTGTCTGAAATTGTTTATTTCTCCTTCTATTTTGAATGTAAGCCTTGCTGGATAGAATATTCTTGGCAGATTTTTCCCACTCAGCACTTTGAATATATCATGTCAGCCCTTTCTGACTTGGACAGTTTCTGCTGAGATATCTGCTGATAGCCTTCTGGGTTTTCCCTTATAAGTAACTGTCTTCTTTTGTCTTGCTGTTTTTAAGACTTTTTCTGTATTATTATATTTGTCCAGTTTAATTACAATATGCCTTCGTGTGGATCTGCTTTTGTTGAGGGTTCTCTATGATTCCTGGATCTGGATCTGTCCTCCCCCAGATTAGAGGTGTTTTCAGCTATTATTTCTTTAAATAAGTTTTCTGCCCCCTTTTCTCTCTCTTCTTCTTCTGGGACTCCTATAATACAAACGTTATTACATTTGATGGAGTCACTGAGTTCCCTAAGTCATTCCTGTTTTGTTTAATTTTTCTCTCATTTGGTCAGCCTCATTACTTTCCATTAGTCTTCTAGGTCATTAATTCATTCCTCTGCTTCTTCCAGCCTGCTGTTCATTGCACCAAGTGTGTTTTTAATCTCATTTATTGCACTCTTCATCTCTGATCCTTTAACTTTTTTATCTCTGTGGTAAGGTTCTCAATGCTGTCTTCCATTCTTTTCTCAGGTCCAGTGAGTATCCTTATGATCTCTGCTTTAAATTCTCCATCAGGCATGTTACTTATATCTGTTTCTCTTAGATCTCTGGCCATGGCCTTATCTTGTTCTTTCATTTAGGATAAATTCCTCTGTCTTCTCATCTTGTCTAAGTCTCTACCTGCTTCTCTGTTTTAGAAAAGCCAGTTATGTCTCCTGTTCCTAAAAGTAATAGCCTTATGAAGAAGAGGACATGTAGTGTCTAGGGCCTGTTGCCTCAGGGAGTGTCTCTGCTGTGTGCTGCATGCACTCTGCTGTTGTGTCCTGGCTGCTCTGTCCTTCAGGTCAGTCGTCTACAGAGGCTCTCCTTGCCTGCTGTGGCAGTGTTTGGTCGCTGGCCTGAATGTGGCTAGTTTTAAATAGGGTGCTCTGGTCTGCTTGTGAAATGAGACCTGTCACCACCTCCACTGTAACTGAGGCCCAACAAAACTCTGGTAGGGAGATGTGGGGTGGACAGGGGTTTGTGCTGGTGTTCTGGCAGAGGGGGCCCACTGTGCTGGGACTGAGGAGACTATGACAGGGAAGGGCAGTTCCACTGGAGCACAGGAGGGTGGGGCTTAGCATAAGCAAGTTAGGCAGCCAGTGTCCATGCTGTGCTGGTTCCCACAAACGGCCCCTTGCTTATGCTGAGGGGCGGGGAAGGGAAATGGCCTCTCCATGAATGCTGACTCTCAGGGACACACTCTGAAAGAGCAAATCTCCCCACTGTGTGCCCCAGGCACTCTTCAGATCACTATTTCTACACTGTAGTCTACAAGTTGTTGCCTGCCTTCTAAGAGCAGCCCAGATGCCTCTAGACTCTCCCAGAGCCTAGCTTCCTGACACTTAAAACTTCAGGCTTTAAGCCCCTCTGGTTGCAAGAATGCACAAAATTCAGCCCCTCTTACTTTCCAAGCCAGTAGCTATGAGGAAACATTCTCCTTGTGTGTTCCCCTGTGTGTTCTTCTTCTCTCTCTCACCTTAGTCAGTGACCATGGCTCCCTCATCTCCACAGCAGCCAGGATCCATTTCTCCACTAAAGGACATCTCTGCATTTCCCACTTTCTTTGATGGGCCTCTGCTCTACTTTCAGTTGTGGAATTTGTTCTGCCAGTCTTTAGGTCAATTCCTGGGGTATTTAGGATGATTTGATAGTTATCTAGTTGTATTCATGGGACGAGGTAAACCTAGGGTCCTCCTACTCTGCCACCATCCCCCTTCCCATCAAGATTGTTTCCCTAATTTCTCTGATAGTTTGTTATTAATGTAAAGAAACCCAACAGACTTTTGTGTGTTTTGTATCCTACAACTTTACTGTATTTATTAGTTCCAACAATTTTCTGATGGGGTCTTTAGGATTTTCTATATATGTCATCTGAAAATATTGAGAGTTCTACTTCTTTTCAATTTAGATGACCTTTCTCTTGCCTAATTGCTCTGACTTCCAGTACTATGTTGAATAAAAGTGGCAAGAGTAAACATTGTTGTCTTGCTCCTTAAACACTTTCAGCTTTTCACTGTTGAATATGTTAGCTGTGGGCTTGTCATATTTGGCCTTGATTATTTTGAGGCACATTCCCTCTGTACCTGCTTTTTTGAGAGTTATCATAAATGGTTGTTGAATTTTGTCAAATGCTTCTTCTGTATTATTGAGATTTTTTTTTAATTTTTCTATTTTGTATTGTTGATGTGGTATATCACATTGACTGTTTTGCACATGTTGAACCATCCTTGCATCCCCAGAATAAATTCCACTTGATCATGGTGAATGATCATTTTAATATATTTCTGAATTCAGTTTACTAATATTTTGTTGAGGATTTTTGGCATTTTTGTTCATCAGGGATAGTGACCTGGTTTTTTTGTTTTGTTTTGGTCACATCTTGTCTGGTGTTGGTATCAGAGTAATGAGTAATGCTGGCCTCATTAAATATGTTTGAAGAGCTTCATCTCTTTTATTTTTTGGAAGAATTTAAGGATTAGTATTAATTCATCTTTGAATGTTTGGTAGAATTCACTAGTGAAGCTATCCCTGGACTTTTTTTTGTTGGGAGGTTTTTGATTATGGGTTCAATCTCCTTGCTAGTAATTGGTCTGTTCAGATTTTGTATTTCCTCATGATTCAGTCCTGGTAGGTCATATGCATCTAAGAGTTTATTCATTTCTTCTAGGTTGTCCAATTTGTTGCATGTAATTGCTCATAATAGGCTTATGGTCATTTGTATTTCTGTGATATCAGTTGTAATGTCTCCTCTTTCATTTCAGATTCATTTGAATCCTCTTTTTGGTGAATCTAGCTAAAGTTTTGTCTATTTTATCTTTTCACAAAAACAAAACAAAACAAACAAAAAACAGGTCTTGGTTTCCTTAAACTTTCAGTCTCTATTCCATTTACTTCTCTAATTTTTGTTGTTTCCTTCCTTCTACTAGGCTTTGTTTACTCTTTCTAGTTCCTTGAGATATAAAGTTAGGTTGTTTGAGGTGAGCCTTCTCATTATAAACTTCCACCTTAGAACTGCTTATGCTGCATCCCATAAATTTTGGTATGTTGTATTTTCCATTTCTTTCAAAGTATTTTTCTTTTGATTTTTTCTTTGACCCATTGGCTAGTCAGTACCATATTGTTTAATCTCCACATATTTGTGAATTTTCTAGTCTTTTTTGTGTAATTTCTTGCGTCATACCACTGTGGTTGGAAAAGATGCTTGATAGAATTTCAATTCTCTTATATTTATTAAGAATTGTTTTGGCCTAGCATATGCTCTCTCTTGGAAAATGTTCCATGTACACTTAAGAATGTGTATTCTGTTGCTTTTGGATGGAATTCTGTGTAAATATCTGTTAGGTTCATCTGGTCTAACAGGTCAGTGAAAGTCAATATTTCCTTATTGATTTTCTGACTGAATGATTTATCCATTGATGTAATTGGGGTATTAAAGTCCCCTAAAATTATAGTATTGCTGTCCATTTCTCTCTTTGGATCTGTTAATATTAGCCTTATGTATTTAGGTGCTCCTATGTTGGGTGCATAGGTTATAAATATTTGAATATTCACAAATGTTCTATCCTTTTGTTGGACTGACCCTTTATCACTATATAATGACTTTGTCTCCAATCACAGTCTGTTTTAAAGTTTATTTCCTGATATAAATATAGCTACTTCAGCTTTCTTTCCGTTTCCATTTGCATGAAATATTTTTCCATCCCTTCACTTTTGGTCCGTATGCCCTTATATGTAAAGTGTGTCTCTTATAGCCAACATATAGATGGCTGTTTTTTAATCCATTCAGCCACTCTGTCTTTTGACTGAAGAATGTATTCCATTTACATTTAAAGTAATTGATAGATATGTGCTTATTTCCATTTTGTTTTGTAGCTCCTTTTGTAGTTGCTCTCTGTTCTTCTCTTGCTTTTTTCCTTTGTGACTTAATGACTTTCTTCAGTAGTATGCTTATATTTCTTTTTGGGTTTTACTATAGGTTGCTTTGTGGTTACAGAACTTATTTCAAATTGGCCTGTCAGTGTCCCAAAGGGGAGTGTGTCCCTCAGGATTCTGAGGCAACAGTTTTTAAAACATGCGAACATATACTGGGGCTGCAAGCATAAGCCCCACTGGCCACCAGAGCCAGGTGATCTGGAGGCACCTCCTTGGTGACAATACCAAAAATCATGGCTCCAGACAAGTGTAGAAGCTCATTTCTGTGAAATATCAGCCAACTGGAGCAAGGTAGAGAGAAGTGCACCAAGAGGACATCCACATTCCTTGAGAGCAGCTTGGTAGGCCACTAAATTTGTGCCAAACCTAAAGCCAGCCCCTCAGTCCAAAGCTTCAGGACAAGCAAAGTGGTGTCCTTTATAGAAAGACTGTGGGTGTGCCTCAGTCTGCTATCTGTGCAGTGCCCTGAGGGTGGTAGCCTGAGAAAAACTAACTCACCGATTACTACAGTCCTGTGGGACCCAGAAATGCAAGCCCCTTCAGTCACCAGAGCCAGACAATCAAGGGGCATCACCTGGGCATTAGCTACAAAAACTGGGCCCCAGATGCATGTAAAGCTCAGGAGCATGGCAGAGGATGAGCATGAAGATAGTACCCACCCTCCAAAGTGTCTGGAAAACATTACAGTCAGCTCCTAGAAGCATGTATAATTAGAAGTCTGTCCCTGAGGCCACCCGTCATGATGGTTAGCTAAGAGTCCTCCTTCACAGAAGGCCAAGCTCCTGAATCTGTTGCCTCTTGTTGTACCCTGGGGGTGGTAGCTATTTAAGAAGTCTTTCTCACTTGGTTACAGTCCTGTGGGATTCATTCCAAAGCCAGACTATGTATAGGTATCCCCTGGAAGCAGTCACAAAAATCAAGATTTCAGACAGAGATGAGCTCCTTTCTAGAGGAGACTAGTTATAGTCCCATGTGCCCAGGAACGCGAGTTTCCCTGGCCTCCAGATCCAGGCAGTCAAAAGGTATCTTCAAGGCAGCAACCACCAAAATGGGCACCAGACATATGTAAAAGTTCTGGGAGATACTGGTGCTCTGGAACACAGCAAAGGAAGAGCACAAATATGGTACCCACCAGTCTCTGTCCCCAAAGAATATTCCAACAGGCTCCTAATTGTGTGGGCTAAATTAGATGCTGCCCCTCAGGCCAATGCTTTAATATAAGCAGGTGAGCAACCTTTACTTTAAGTCTGGGCATGATTGGCTACCTCTGAGTTATGCCCTGGGGCAGCGGAATCTGCACCTGAGCTCCTAAAGAGGGGTTGCTTAGATCACTACCATCTTGAGTGTCTCAGGACAAAGTTAAATGTTATAGGGCTCATCTCTCAGGTTTAGGTCCTAAAAGTTAAGGTGACCAATGTGAGGTTTGAACACTTCATTCCCCAGGGAGAAGCTCCAGGTTTGAAGTTCCCTTCTAGTTCTGGATCACTGTACAGGGGGTAGGATTTACAAGAAGATTGTGTCCCAACCTCTCTTACCCACTTTGATGTGGTTTTCTTCCCATTTGCTGGTTATGTAGTGGTCACTTAATTTTTAGGTTTTAAGGGAAGTTGTTCTAGATGTAGCTGTAGATTCAGTGTGTCCATGGGAGGAGGTGAATTTGGGATCCTTCTATATTACCATCTTGAACCAGAACTTTTTTTTTTCCAAATTCTATTTATCAAAAGGGGTCCTACAGCTTTATAACCATAGTTCAGATGTGGCCCTGAAGAGACATGGTGAGGTCAGCCTGGCAGCCCCTTCACCACATCAACACTGAGCTCATATGTTTGGCTGTGTCCTGTGCAGGCTATGGGCATCCCCAAACAGTGAGGCAGGCAGCAGATGTACTGGGGAGGAGTGGTATCATTCTCTCAAGATTCACAGAACATGGCAAGGTCATCTGATTGAAATATCAGTAAATCATCCCATACCATTTGGTTTCCTTTAAATATAGTTACAATACAGTAGCATTCTGGTCCAGGAGCAGTACAGGTGGTGCTACCACCACCACCATCCCCCCACCCACTGCACGCTAGGCCCTGGCAATTCGGCACACATAACACAGGTAGATAAGAACCCAGAGGGGCGGTGTTGCCAGAGCATCTGAGTTGGTGGACACCCTCCCTAATCCTGTTTGTGGGCATTCTCCAAACCAAGCTGAAATCTGCACGAATACCTCTGTCTCATCCCTGCCCCAGGACCCAGCCAGCAGCCAGGTGGAGGCAGAGAAGTTTGGCTAAGAGTATCCCGGTTCAAGATGGATGGACAGGTCTTCCACCTGCAACAGAACAATGAATGTGGGTAAGGCCCTCTGGGGCTAGTGCCAGGGGCGGCAGCAGCTGATGTCAGCCGCTCTGCAGCCTGACCAGCCTGTGGGCCTGTAGGGGAGCCAGGGCAGGCCTGCACGGGCAGCAGGTGAAGCTAGGGCTCAGCACAGGAGCCTGCAAGTGTGACCATGCACTGCCTGCAAGAAATGAAGCTGCATTCACTTCGTCTGCTTTTCAATCTGCTCAAAACAAGAGGGGCATTTTTAACAGTTTCCCTGAGTGGGTCTTTTGAGTGTCAAAAAAGGTTTTCTTTCCCAGTATAAAAGAGGAAAATTACACACATAGTAAAAATATCGGAGAGACTATTTCTTCATAGAAACCCTCAGGGACTGGTTTGGGGTGGGAGAGAGGAGGAGGATCTGAGGAGGTCGTTTGCTGGGCAGTGGCAAGCTTGCACCAATCTTCTCAGGCCTGGCCATGACTTGCCAGGCAACTGGATGGGCCAATGGGCCAAATGCAGACCCTGTGTGGAAGCAAAGAGCAACTTGGTATCAATATCCTATTATCTGAAGTACTCAAGGCTTTGACAGATTTCTACCTTTGGTGGAAATGAAAACGGGGACCTGAGGGTAGAACGGAGACATTAGGAAAAGAGCCAGCTAGAAAAATCCTAGGGCCCTATGCTGTCAGGGCTGGGGCAGACATATTGTCTTGGGAACTGGGTGTCTAGAATAGTGGGGATTTCTCTCAACACACCAGATTTTACCCACCCTCTGACATCAGTGCTACTCCACAATAGAAGAACATGCTTATACACCGCAGTCTCCTATGGATGACTTTAGCCAAACTGTGCTGGCAGGTGGAGCTACCTTTCTGCTGCTCTTTCTTCCCACCCTGTATCATCCACAGGGTGCTCTACAGCCTACAGCTCTGCAGGGCTTCTGTCGTACTAGCCCTTATTCAAAGTTCCCCATCTTCCATTCCAATGTTTCCAAATATTCAATAATTTAGGCACCATCCTTCATGACTTTTAACATTTTCAGTTATCACTGATGCCATTATTTTCTGAATGTTTTCCTTTTACTAACTAGCTTTAACATAAATACATGCATTTTTAATAGAAACCTTTCATCACTACTAAATGGAAACCAGTGTCACTTGCAAGTAATAGAAGAGAATAGGAAATACTGGAGTATAACAATAAAGCATTCATTCAGTGCCCCCCCCCCCCGCCCCACACCAAAAGTCATCATGCTTAACATCTATGATACTATATTACCCTTTGGGAAGAATTCTTCCTGTCTGGGCTTACTTGAGCCAACTAGCTAATCTCATCAATTTATTTGAGGGGAGATATATCTCTCAGTTTTATCTAGTATCCTTCCCAGATAACAGCAGCATATTCCTGGATACCTTCATGGTAATCCAGTGGAGAAAAATAGAAAAGTGAGAATCCTCCGAATTGAAACAGTTAGCCCCTGTGACTGCTAACCCTCTTCCTCTCTTCTCTAAGCTTTACCCTTAAAGACTGAGAAGTGAGTGAGTGAATGAGTGAGGGAGCGAATGAGTGAGCGAACGAGCAAACGAGTGAGCGAACAAACAAATAAGTGAATGAATAAGTGAATGAATACATGAATAGGTGAATGAATGAACATATCTTACTGAGCAGAGTCATTGGGAAATACATTTTTGGACTATATAAGTTTCTGTTAGGTCCATTTACAAGTAAGGACTCTGGCTATGCAACCCACTCATAAATATTGGGCATTTCTTCTGCAAGTATTTACAGAATCAAATGAGGACTCAGGCCTGGTGCCCAAGATCTCACTAGAAATTCAGAATGAGAACTCCTGGCTCAGCAGAGGAATAACCAGACTTAGGGAATCCCAAACAACCCCTTGAGTTTTGTCAAGTCTTATGACCTTCATAGGTGGAAATAAAAAACTATTCCAAGGTTCAATTAATGTGCAATCTTAAGATCTGAAATTCAAGTCTCCAGCCCAGAGCCCAGCTTCCTGCTACAATGGTAGTCAACACACGGATACCAAGAACAGCCTGTCCCTGCTCTGAGCATCCAGACCCTGTCAGGGGCAGGGGTATCTGCCTGATGGATTGCTCACTGTCAGGAAAGGTGGCTGCACACATGGATGAGATACACAAGGTGGCTCGTAAAACTTATGAGCCATGTTCTGTGCTGTGACCTGGGTGAGGGATGGTTCAGCTTCAGTGGAGGGATAATTAAAAACAATTAAGTGTTACTGGAGAGATGGCAGAATTCAGCTCTGACTTCAGAGGTGTGCAAACCTGCTCTGGGAGACGGCCAGGAGCCTAAGGCCTACACCTCATTTATTTAAGAAAAACAAAACCACCAACGTCACCAAGAACAACAGACTGTTGAGCCATGGCGACCCTGCATATTGACCAGTTGGTGCCACCCACGGAGCTTCATCCAATGGGGTCTGAAAAGCATTGTTGCCCTCCTGTGCTTCCCAAGATGGTGGACGGTCTGCCTGTTGGAGGCACACTGTGCCTCCACTATGTTCCCAGACAATCCCTACACAGGGGGAGGCACAGGGGTGCCTCCACTATGCTCCCAGACAATCCCTACACAAAAGCAGAAAGAGCCAGTCATACCCATCACCTCATTCCTTTCTCTATTTCTTGGCCATCAGCTTAAGGAGAAGGGTCCAAGGAAATGAGACAAAAGGCAGAAGAAATTGGTCTGGAGAAGAAAGAGCGGGAGACAGTATTTAAGGACGGAGATAGGAACACGAGAAACATGGGGTTCTGGGGAATAAGGTGGACCAGAGCCAGGAGAATCCTGCAAAGGCAAGGAGAGGTTTCTGCTTTCTTATCAGACCAACAGGAACAATATATTGCCTTGGTTTCTTAGGAAACTGGGGCTACTACTACTCAAAAGGTGGTTGCAGGTACCTAGTAGATGGTCAATAAATGATAGTCATTCTAACAATCATTTATAATGACCATTTTGTTGCTCTTAGTATTATAACCTACTTGAAAGATTTGAGTCCCTCTGTAACTATAGGCTTTTTCCTGAGAGGGGTGGGGAATAATAATTATCATGCCAGAATGATACAAAGAAGTGGAAGGTCTGGATTAAAATTAAATAGACCAAAACTTTTGTAGAAAGCATGAAACTAGGGATTCTGGATATCTAGGCTCTTCACTGCTTGCATCCCCAAAGGAAAACAAGAACAAAGTTTTTACATAGGTGGTGTTAGTTATTTTCATCACCACCTGCTTAGAGTTTAAGGGGGGGTGTATATTACATGTTGTATTCCTTGTGACTAAGAAGGCAAAAATGTATCCAGCCCCACCCCAGACACTTAAAAGAACTTCAAAAAAAAAAAACTGTCAACAGAGAATAGAAGCTTTGTCTTATAAGCACAAATGAATTTCTTTCTAAAATAAACAGGTGTAGTCTTACAAGGGGAAAGTACATACTATGAATCGTATGTGAATCTGTGAGAATACCTATGGGGCCATATGTAAGGCAAAGGAAAGCCTGTGAGAGTAGATGGGTTTGTGTCTATAGACTGAAGGAAAAATCCAGAAATAAAGTCACTTCTTTGAATTTCTTTTTAATCTTGAAGGAAAAAAAAAAAAAAAGCCCATACAATTCAATCAGGAATCCATTAACTACCAAGCCCTCCTAACTTCACCTAAATGTTTCTCCTGTTCATCCATTTCTTTCTTCTTTTGCTGCCAACATGTCCCAAAAAGGTGCAATCAACTCTTTTATGTCCCACCATGAATCCTTCCTAACTGGTCTCTCAACATTCATTCTTATTTCCCTTTCAACCCATTTCACACATGCCTGTTGGAGTCATAAAGTAAAACTTAAAACCCAGTCCTCACACACTTGATTAAAGTCCTTTTCAGACACATCGTTGTTCTTAGACTAGGGACCAAAACCCTTCACAAGGCACTGCAGGATCCAGGCTCCATTTACCTTATCAGCTTCGTCATCCCCCCTCTGCCCAACACCCATGGGGCTGGATCTGGATGCCGAACCTGCGTGAGACCACTCCACTGGATCTGGATCTCTCTCCATTTCCCTGTTCCCTTTCACCTCAACTCACTTCAGCAAGGAAGCCTTCCTGACCTCCCAGCCCTGGTCAGGTCCTTCTAAAGGCACCTTGTACTTCTCTATTCACAGCATGTATCCCAATTTAAAATAAGTAATTATAAAATTAATATTTGAATGTCTATTTTCTCCTGATAAAGGACCTATTAGGGCTGGGATGGTATTTGTCTTATCACAATTTCCCCAGAGCCTAGAAAAGTGTCAGGTACATAGTAATAGTCACTATTTATTGAGTACTTAGTATGTGCTAGAAATAGTTTTAAGAACTTATATGTATTAACTATAGTAACCCCAATAAAGCTCTATGGGTTAGGTATCACTCTGATCCCTGTTTTATATTTGAAAAATACCTAAGCACAGGGATTGTAAGAAATTGATCAAAGGTCATACAGCTTTGAGTGTTAGACCTGGAACTGAAACCCAAACAGATTGACTTAAAACCTTTCTTAATTATAATTCCACATTACCACAGCATTGGCATTCCATAAGTATTTGTTAAATTGCTTTGTCTGTTTGGCAAAAGATCTTTATCAAGCAACTTTGCAATATTTTAAAAGCTAAAAATTTATGAACCCTCTTTGCCAAAAAGTGGACCTATGGATACAAACATGAGCACATATGCCCTCAGGTTCCATTTTGCCTTCAACTGCAGGGAGTATATAAACTTGAGGCAGATTTTTAGATAAAAAGGAGCTCAAAGTAAAAAATTTCTGGTCTAGATTAATACACGGTGACAGAGTCTCTTAGACCAATGCTGGTCAAAATTTTATAGGAAAATTATTGACAGATTGACTCAACAGATGAACTTGTTAAAAACACAGATTCGGATTCAGGAAGCTGGAGTTGGAGCCTGAGATTCAGCCCTTTCCTAACAAGCTCCTAAGTTCGGCCACTGCTACCAGCCCACAGACCACACATTGAGTAGGGAGGTCAGAAACAATCTCTCAAGTAACAATTTGAGACTTTTGAGAAGATTGGGGAGTAGTTAATTTGAAATTGAGCTCCCTGGTGAGTACCTGTAATCCAAACTCTCAGTAACATTAATTGAAGAGATTCATTTGCTTTAGTCACTAGATTTTTCAGAAACACCAAAACATGACTGGATTTCTTGCTGTATGGGAAGACCTCAGCACCTTTGCATAGAAGTGGGCTTCGTGAGACTCTGCACACACAGCCAACATTGTCCACAAGAAGCATTTGGATTTGCTTGAGTACTTGAGTACATAGTAGAGGCCCAAGTGTTTTCTGCCATTAAGATAGGGTCTTCAAACTATTCTTTGGCAGCTACAACCATTCTTCATATTAAATCATTGTTGGATACCAAATCAATAAAATAAATGGAAAAGAACAAGGCAAGAATGTCCTCTCACCACTCCTTTTAAATGCTGTACTCAAAGTCCTAGCTCATGCAATAAGACAAGAAAAGGAAGTAAACTGACAACACCAAATGCTGGCGAGGATGTGAAACTACAGAAACTCTCATTCATCGCCAGTGAGAACGTGAAATGGTACAGCCTCCTTTTTTCTTTTTTAAAACCACCTCCACTCATTTCACTCCCACCCCTTCCTTATCTATGGCAACCACCAATCTGTTCTTGGAGTTCAATGTTTCATTTTATTTTTTAAAGACAATATTAACTTTTCAAGTAACTGCTAGAAATTGCAGGGAACAGACAACGGCAGCTTCCTGGTGAAACAAAGGAAAGGAGAAAGGGGGGGAACCTCGGGAGACAGCTTGGAAATTTATTATAAAACTAAGCCATACAATCCAGCAAATTGTGTTCCTTGGTATTTACCCAAAGGGTTTGAAAACTCATGTCCGCACAAAAACCTGCACAGTGATATTTATAGCACTTTTATGTATGATTGCCAAAACTTGGAAGCAATAAAGATGTCCTTCATTTGGTGAGTGGCTAAACTGCGGTATATGCAGACAGTGGAAGGTTATTCAGTGCCAAAAAGAAATGAGCTATCAACTCATGAAAAGACATGGAAGAGCCTTAAATTCATAGAAATAAGTGAAAGAAGCTAATCTGAAAAGGTAACATAATGTAGGATTCCAACTATAGGACATTGTGGAAAAAGCAAAACTACGGAGACAGTAAAAAGATCAGTAGTTTCCAGGGGTTCGGAGGGGTGGGGATGAGCAGGCAGGCACAGGATTTTAAGACCAAGAAAGTACTCTGTATACTATGATGGTGGGTACAGGTCAACATATATTTGTCTAAACCCATAGAATGCACATCAAGAGTGAACCATTACGTAAACTATGGTTTTGAAGTGATTATGATGCATCAATGCAGTTCGCCAATTGCAATGAATGTACCACTCTGGTGAGGATGTGGATCATGGGGAAGGCTCTGTCTGTGTGGGGGCAGAGAATACATGGGAACTCTCTATACCTTCCCCTCAATTTTGCTGTGAACCTAAAACAAATCTTACAAATAAATTGAAAAATAAAATCACTTTCAGGGAAGGGGATTAAGGGATACAAACTACAGCATAGGGAATATGGTCAATAATATTGTAATAATTTTGTATGGTGACAGATGGCACCTACACTTATCATGGTGAGCCACTGTGTAATGTATCGAATTGTCGAATCATAGGTTGTATACCTGAAACTAATATAATGTTGTAGGTCAACCATACTTCAATTAAAAAAAAAAAAAAGACCTCCCCACTCAGCCACATTGATACCTCTGGGGTGCCTCTTGAAAAACCCTCTCAAGCGCACATGAACTTCTTTGAAAAACACTGCTAAATCACATGGAATGAAGGATTGGAATTCTGCGTTACCAGTAGGTCACTTCCATAGTTGGTTTCTGAATGTTTGGCTTGGGGTGCCAATACATTCACTTCAGGAATCAAAGAGTTAAAGAACTCTAGCTGGAAAGGTCCTTCCTCCTCCAAGATTTACATCTGCTATTCTAGAAGTGTATGATCCCATTCTTTTCTAACTTCATTAGGGCCGGGAGTTTAAATACAGCATCAACATTTTGATATTTGTCCATCCTTCCATCACCCTGGGTAAAGAGGCTGTTTTGTTTAGGGGGCTCTCCTGTGCCAGAAGTCACTGGTAATGAGTCTGATAATTATACTCCTGCTGCTGAGAACCTAGACCTGCCCATTCTTTCCCCCTCTTTCAATTCTGATGTGTGGTTTGGGGTTTTCACTTTTTTCGGTGCGGGGTTTTTTTGAGACAATATTAACTTTTCCCGTAACCGCTAAGAATTGCAAGGAGCAGACAGCTGCAGCTCCAAGTTGTGAAACAAAGGAAAGGAGGCAAAAGAGGAGGAAAAAGCTTGACTGCTGAGGCTGGTTTTGTTGTTTTTTTTTTTTTAAAGGAGGGAGAAAAAGATTTTGTATTTCATAACAGAGAGCATTACGACGATGTAGCCACACACAATGAAAACCTTGTGTTTTATTAAAATGAAAAAGCTTGCTCAAGGCCTCCATTACTCATTTCCGGATGGAATGGCAAAACTTCAAGTTTGAAAAGACTCAAGTAGCTACAATCAAACTTTCTCTGGTAGCAGCTGATAACACAGCACTTTCCAGAAATCCATTTTGTAGATTGTGCAGCTCAGCTCTTTTCAGGACCCGGAGGCTGAGCTCTGCACAAAAGGGGTGGCAGCAGAGAAAGCCTAGAAATACTTTGGGCTAGAAGAGTCTTCCCCCCCGCCGCCCGCCCCGTTGTAGGATGAGAACTAACGGGGGCAGGGGGCTGGGTCAGTGCATATCAACATAACTACCCTAACGCGAAGATCAATGTTTCACTACCCCCGCCCTCCACTCAAAAACAAAGGAGGAGGGCAGAACCCCCCCAAAGCCTACTCACCCAGCTCATTTTCCCCATCAACCCAAGGGCCAGCGCTCAGAGACGCAGAGGAAGAAGACGTCAGGTAGCAAACAGCAAACCTCATGCCAGTTCCTCATTTAAGTTGGAGAACAGGCACCTGGTCTTCATTAACATTGCTGCTGTACTTAATGCGTTGCAGGTGTGAAAGTGTGTGGCTGAAATCTGACAAAACACCTGTCTTTTGTGGCACCATTAGATCTGCCTAGTATGGGACACGACCCCCTCGGGTGTGCTTTCTCCTGCCTTGAAAGCCACAGTAAGCATTGTCCTGTAATTACAAAATCAGAGTCATCATTGCTGGGAAGAATTCCTTAACAAATTATACCTAATTAGTCTGAAATTACCTTTAATTCATGGTGAAACCATAGGCTTAACTGTGTTCTATAACACCTTCCTTTTTATCTTTATGCAAATATGATTATACACTATCAAACTGGCACCACCAGGCATAAAAAACAGCTGCAGCTAGTTCTTTGGTTACTAAATGGGAACTGGACGGGTGCCATTGATTATGTTTTCTGGAATGCTGCATCAAAAAAATAATAATAATATCAGCCAGTTCCTTCCCTGCGAACTCCAGTCTTCTTCCCCACCCACGGGATCCTAATTGAAAGCTGTGAGATTGATGTCCCTTGCCCAGCCCCCCACCTCCTCACCACATTTACTGCAGACACATGTACATCTTGCTGCCACCCAATCTTTTAGGATGTCATTAAGTGTCAAAACATGTCTCATTTTATTTCTGATCACGGCATCTTATCAGATGGCTTCTTCAGTTCTCATTCCCATATCGGAGCTTCAGGAACCTTTTGATTCAAGGCTCTTTGGTTCATGTACTTTGGTTTTAAAGATGACTTGCATAGGAGGCATTTACCTAAGAGCTTTACATACACTCCTTGTTTAATCCTGGCTACAAACCTGGGCGCTAGAACTACTGTTATCATAAGATTTTGCATAAGAGGAAACTGAGGCAGAAAGAGCCTTGTGTGAAGTCAGCTGGCCAGAAGAGACAAAGCCCAGATTCTGATTCAAGCCATCTGTCTCTGGTTTGCTCTTACCCACTCCAATACACACCCCCAGGGATGCCCGTGGTCTCTCTGACCGACACTGATCACTTCCAATACTCCTATAACACTTCTGAACATACCATTGCAGGAATTTATTTCCAGTTAGTTGGCATGTGATGGTGTAAAGTGTCATTCTTATCAGAAGAAGAAATCATGGCTAGCTCCTCACTTAGTTCCATACAATTAGTATAATAATCATATTTCCTTCTCCACACCTGATGAAAGCCATTTTCAGAACCAAAGCCATGTTTTCTGTTTCTATCAAAACCAAAAAATGCTGGGTGTTATCACTGGTACTTGTGTGTGTGTGTGTGTGTGTGTGTGTGTGTGTGTGTGTGTGTGTGTCTTTTAACTGGATTACACGTGAGTAACTTTTGCTCTAGTATGAAGAATTTTTGAGATTCTTTCTCAAAAGAAGCCAGAGTTCAATTCCTCAGAAAGCAATCAAAAAAATACAAAATGCTTCTTTAGATGTTTAAGGTCTGCTTCTTCTTCCTCCATGTTCTGGATAATTCCTTGGAAAGTTAGCATTGGCTTTCAAACAGTCATTCCCATCCTGACAGACCATGGTATTCCTGACTTCAACCTGACCCCAGGTTCTCTGAAGATTGTTAACTTTAAAAAAAGAAACTCAGACCACATCTAGGTTATTTTCCAGCAAGCTATGCCCTTGCAAGTAAAAAAAAAAAAAAAAAAAGATTAATTTCTTGAACAATTTCAGGCATGGTATGCAAAGCCAAACACATATCAGGTGCAGACATTGTACCAGGCAGCTCCGTAGGAGGTCCTGACAGAGGCCTGGAATGCAGTGGTGAACTGGTTAAAAAAATAATTACAACAGGACTGGCAATAAGGTTTTGGCTGAATACTACTTTTGCTCAGTATCAATCAATTAAAATAAAAGCATTTTCTTGATGGTTGTTCATAACAGATATCCAGACCCATCTGTGGCTATTTTATTTATGGCATTGCTGTTCTTCGCCAACAACAAGTTGGCTAAAAATCAGCTTTTAGAATCTTAATCAGAATCAAAACATTGTCTTCTCGCTTGACGCCTCCATTCAAGTTCATGTTACTGCCATGTAGAAAATGGAATCTGCTTTCTGGAGGCCAACCCTCTCTCCTGCACCATGGTAATCTCCACAGCCGGCCCACAGCTGCGGGATGAGCTGTATTTCTTTACAGTATTTTTATTAGGCTGATTCCCACAAGTTTAAGAACGTTGTAATTGGAGACACTTCAGGGTCACATTCGATTGAGCCCAATAAAATAAGAGGAGGAAACTGAACTCTCCTAACCCCTTTCCATGAAGTTTAGAATTTTCAACTCCTTTCAAAGCAGAGGATGTCCCTTTCCAAGTCTTTCAAGTTCTGTAAACACTGCAAGTGCTACTAGCTTCCTTTTAATCAGTAAGGGCCACCAGCTTACGTTTATTATTCCTAATTATTAGGCCCTCTGCGAGAGAACATTGCTGCTGACAATTTGTGTTAGTAATGACAGCCTGATTGGTCGGCGCAGCAATCCCCTCTGTTTCTCCTGCCTCTTAATGTTTATGATCATCTATAACCTTCACACTTTGTGGTGCTACGTACCCCCCCAAATGATTTTCTGTGACACTAGTTAATAATTTGGAAATACTAAAACCATGGCTGGGTTTACTTGATGCCAAAACATCCTATTGGAAAGAGGGAAATTTGGTCTAACATCTGGATGTTTGAGCTGCATAAAGCCAAACATCTGGATGTTCCCAATTTTTTTTTCCAAATATTTGGAAACATCCAGATTTTCCTTCATGTAGACAAAACATCCAGATGATAAACTGAATGTTTCTCTTTTCATCTGGATATTTGACCACTGAATTTTCTCTGAGTCTTCTAGGTAAGAATACCCATCTAGTTGGAGGTTTTTTTTTTTAAAGATTTTATTTATAATTTGAGAGAGAGCACGCATGCGCTTGAGCAGGGGGAGGGGTAGAGGAGGAGGAAGAGGAAGAGGAAAAGAATCCCAAGCAGACTGTGCACGGAGCACAGAGCCCAACTTGGGCTCAGTCCCACAACCCTGAGATCATGACCCCAGCAGAAACCAAGAGTCGGTCACTTAACCAACTGAGCCACCCAGGTGCCCCTAGCTGTTTTATAAGGCCATTATTATACCAAAATAAGGAGGGAAACACATCCTCTAGCTCTAAGACACATCTTTACAGGTTTTCAATAATTTTCAAAAGTTTTTCAATAATTTCACCATTCTGAAACACAAATCTTTCATTTTATAAAAAGGATTTATTTATTTATTTGAGAGAGAGAGAGAGAGAGAGCAGGGGGAGGGGCAGAGGAAAAGGGAGAGACGATCTCAAGCAGACTCCCTGCTGAGCACAGAGCCCAACGCAGGGCTCAATCCCATGACCCTGAGATTATGACCTGAGCTGAAACCAAGGAATCCAATGCTCAACTGACTGAGCCACCCAGGCTCCCAAATCTTTCATTTTTTTTAAAGAAAAATCTCTTCACAACCTAGGCTATCCTTAAATCTAGGAAGAAAAGAGTTAAGTGTTGGATCTCAGAGAATGGAGTTTCTTACCCAGTTTTCACACCTTACAAAAATATTTTTGTTGCAGCTAAAAGTTATTTTTGCTGCCTCTGTCTCTATTTCCTTCCCAGGAACGCTTATTTGGTCTCCTCCAATGGTCTTGCATCCAGAGACTGACAGAGCTCCTCTAGCAGGTGGGTATATTAAAACATTCAACACTCTGGTTGGATACAATTCATTCAAACCTGTACCAATATGTAAACTAAAGAAAATGCAAAAAAAAAAAAAAATTTTAAACAACAGCCTCTAACCCAGAAGTTGGTGGCCACACTAAAATATGTGAATTCCCTGAAATGGTTTATAGACATTTTTATAAATATGCATTTTGTGGGGTGGAGAAAGAGTACTGAGAGAACCCCCTCTGTCTCTCAAGGAGTGGTTTTCAACGGGCACGTTCTCCTGACTTGGTATATATATTTTTAAAGATTTTATTTATTTATTTGAGAGAGAGAATGAGATAGAGAGAGCACAAGAGGGGGGAGGGTCAGAGGGAGAAGCAGACTCCCTGCCGAGCAGGGAGCCCGATGCGGGACTCGATCCCGGGACTCCAGGATCATGACCTGAGCCGAAGGCAGTTGCTTAACCAACTGAGCCACCCAGGCGCCCCTACTTGGTATATTTTTTAAACTTCTAAAATTATTTGTGAGTTGGGAGAATAGATGCCACTCATTGTGCAAAGTTGTGCATGATGACAAGTCCAGTATATTGTATTCCCACAGTTGGACTGCATTCAAAGATAACATGAATTCAAAGACATCAGAGACACTTTGTATATAGTCACCCAATACATTTATTCCCTCCTAGCTGGGGGTTGGTCAATTGCAAGAACCTTTTCCACTCAAGCTTGTGACAGACCAGAAGCTGAGCTTAAGGAGTCAGAGGAATGTCTTGGAGACAAATAGCAGGAAATAAAACTGGGCCCCACAAGTGGTTAGAACTACGACCGGTGAAGCCCTGAGGTGTAAGGAAGCCACTCTCCTTCTCTGTCTCTCCAAGACCATGTGGCCACCTCTCCACACGCTGCCCATCTCCTCTCCCTCACAGAAGAGGAAAGGGATAGTATCTACCTTAAAGGTAGGGCGTGCAGAGAACGCCTGCCACATAATGAACACACAGGAAACTGCACACATTGTGGTTGTGGTTGATTATCTTTTCACAAATCAACTCTCCTTCTTGCTTCGCACAAATGACTTCTGAATGGCCACATTCAAATGACAGCCCTCTGCTCCCCGGGGTTGTCTGTTTGTATGACTCTTGTTCTCGGTTAACTGGTGATTCCAAACCTCAATTTGAAATCCTCAGGGGAGCAAGCAGATCTAATGAGCCCAGCTTGGGGTAGGTGTGTTTCTCTGGCCCCATCAGCTGTCACCTGCCCAGGGCTGCCATGGTGCCCCCTCACTCAGTCACGAGTGGGCAAAGTCCTAAGGAAAGGAGAGTGGGACGGGGAGAAAACAGATGACATTCCCAATGCGGGTATCCCAGTTTTAAACTTTTGCATCTTATGTCTTTATAGTCTAAAATTAGAGCATGGGGCTAGGCACCAAGAAAAAAATTTAAATCTCCAATTTCTACTCAAAAAGCATAGATTTCTAATATTTTTATATATTTTTTCATACATTTCATACATGTATTTGTGCTTTTTACAAATACAAAATTATACTCTGCATTTTGTCTGTGCTCACTTTTTTCCACTTAATAACATACTGTGAGCATTTTTCATGTTCAATATTTTTCTCTTTTTTATAAAGGAGTTAGCCTATGCTTTATTTTTTTATGTTATTTTATTTTTTTAAGATTTTATTTATTTGAGAAAGAGAGAGAGACAGTGACAGAGATAGCAAGAGAGAGCACAAGTGGGGAGGAGAGGTAGAAGCAGGCTCCCCACTAAGCGAGGAGCCCGATGTGGGGCTCGATCCCAGGACCCTGGGATCATGACCTGAGTCAGAGGCAGATACTTAACTGACTGAGCCACCCAGGCGCCCTCTGCAATATTTTTCTTAATGGCAGGATACGATTTGATTAAATAAAAATAGAATATGTAATACAATAACATGTTACTGAACAGTTAGATTATTTTAATTTTATAACTTATAATGGGTACTCTAACACAGCTTCTTTTGCATAAATCATTGTACATGTCATTTTTCTTTATTTTTAATTAAACAAGAAGTAAATGTATGTATGATCATTTTATTTTCTGTTTTAATTGGATCATCTAGAAGTTTGTCTATTTTCTTTTCTTTCTTTTTTTTTTCTTTTTAAAGAAACACTTCTTGGATACATTTATCATCTGTCATTGAAACAGGTTTCAATTGGGGGTCAAGCTAAATGAGTGAAAGATAAAATTCAAGGACATAGTAAGATTCCAGGATCTAATGAGGATGTTTGTTGACTATATTACCAGTATTATTATTTCAGTGAAATTAATGGTCTGTTCTTCTGACCACATCAAACTTTCTGAAGCTCTGCAAACCTACTCTAGTCTCCATAATGGCTATGTCATCTACCCACTTACAGAGTATGAAGTTTCATATCTGACCAATAAATCAATATTGTCAATTATGTTACTTGGACCCTCATCTATTTATTTTGCCTGATCCATGTGTCAAGTAGAGAGGAGAGGCCTAATAGAATCTTACTAGTATTGGACCTGACAGTTTCTCCTTGTTCCCTGACGTTTTCTGCATTATCTCTTGCAGTGATATATTCAGAACCTGTTATAAATTCATTGCAGATTGAAATTTCAAATATCTACACTGACTTCCTTTGTCCTATTCATTCTTACTTGACATAAATTCTACTCAGGCATATACTGATATTGCTAACCTTATTTTTTGTGTCTGAACTTGCCCAAGTGATTGCTACCCAAACTTTTGTTTTATTTTATTTTATTTACCTTTTTGGGTTCCTTTAATACAGCAAAATCTATGAGGCTGCTTTTTAATTTTGTTCAATAGCTTTGTGTTTCTTCTACTCAGGGTTTAACCTCTTTATACGAATCAGAACTGACTCATTTTACTAAAGAGAAATTTCCAAAAAAATTCTATCATGGCTGTCATACAAATATAGAAATGAGCACATGTTACAGATGTGATTTAACTCATGAGGGAACCGGACAGATGTCATGACCAGTTCAAAAGAGAATGTGGGGGCGCCTGGGTGACTCAGTTGGTTAAGTGTCTGCCTTCAGCCCAGGTCATGATCCCAGGGTCCTGGGATTGAACCCCGCAGCAGGCAGCCTGCTTCTCCCTCTCCCTCTGCCCACCACTCCCCCGCTTGTGTTCTCTCTCTCTCTGTCAAATAAATAAACAAAATCTTTAAAAAAGAGAGAGAGATAGAGAATCTGAAGAACAGGCACATTTATAGATCAGGAATATTAACATGAAGGTACAAATGGAGGCAAACTGGTTTTTAGGGGGTTGTGAGGATGTAGATCAGGTCAGGACAGAATTTTCATGTTCATAGATAAGAATTACTTTGCATTGCTATCAGTTACCTACAACTTACAGTTCTAAAATAACTCCAACAAAATGAGAAACTAGAATTAGTTCACCTGGAAGGGCACACTCTATGGAAATAAGGCCTAGTTTTCCAGTAACTAAGCACACGTTTCCCTACCATGTTCTTCCTGTCGCTTTTGAGACTTTTTGTTTTTTCAATCCTTCCTTGATGTTTTATTTTCTACCCATTTTATTCAAGTTATTTTTCTCCCTCTCTCCCCTCTAGATATTTATAAGAAATTAGCCTCCTTGGGGCGCCTGGGTGGCTCAGCCGTTAAGCGTCTGCCTTTGGCTCAGGTCATGATCCCAGGGTCCTGGGATCGAGCCCCACATCGGGCTCCCTGCTCCACGGGAAGCCTGCTTTTCCCTCTTCCACTCCCTTTGCTTATGTTCCCTCTCTCGCTGTGTCCCTCTCTGTCAAATAAATAAAATCTTTAAAAAAGAAAGAAAGAAAGAAAGAAATTAGCCTCCTGCTTATTACATTTTTCAACTGTGTATAAAAATTACTTTCTTCTAATTATTAACTTTAGATAGAAACAGATTCCTTAGATGAGAAAATGACAGCTTTTTTTTCTTCCTACCAGTTTTTGTAATATAGTCCAGGATCTGAAGTCTAGTTTCTTGCTTTCAAATCATCATTCTTACTTTAATATATATATATTTTAGAATTATTAGCATTTTATTATTTCCTTAATTTACCATTAAAATTTATGTTTTTATGATAATAACCCTCATCTCTCTGAATTTCATTATTTCCCTTTTCTTTTTTTAAAAAAGATGTATTTATTTATTTATTTTAGGGAGAGAGAGAGAGAGAGCATCAACAGGAGGGGCAGAGGGAGCGGGAAAGAGAGAATCTCAAACAGACTCCATGCTGAGCACAGAGCCTGATGCAGGACTCGATCCCACAACCCTGAGATCATGACCTGAGCTGAAACCAAGAGTCAGAACTCATCTGGTTGCACCACCCAGGCACCCCTCATTATTTCCCTTTTCTTGAGTGTGTGTATATGTGTGTGTGTGTTCATCTCATAGTTGTGACAAAGTTTTGTGTCTATTTTTAAAAGACAGCACTTTATGCTTTGTGGGCTTTTGCATCCCCAGTAAAGTGTTACTGTTATTTTTGAGTGTGAATAAAACCTAGCTATAGTATAGATATCTTCAGTTACAATCTTTTCTTTCCCCTTTAAAACTCTTAGGAAATCACTTCACTGGTGCTTCTTAGTACAGAGGAACTATCTGAGCTGAATGTTTGGGTCGTTTGTTTTTTTTTTTCTTTTGTAGATGACCAGTCTTTTCTGCCTAGATGTATGTCAGCTTGATTTTTCTTTTCATCTTGAAGTTTAAGACTTTCATCAGAATACATCCATTTGTTGAATTATTTTTATTAATATTTCCTGGGGTTCGTTGAGCTCATTCAGTTTGCAAAACCAGAACTTTGTCCACTAGCCCAGCCAAGTGTTATTTTTTTCAAATATTGCTTCCCTTTTATTTATTCTGACATCCTATTCAGTAACACTAACTCTCTCTAAGCCAGATCTCAGTAATATAGCCTCCAAATTACTACCTCGTCTAATTGTCCTAGTTCGTTGTCCTCTACCTCTACATTCTGGGAGATTTTTACTTTAGCATATATTGTATATACCCTTGATTTGATTTACTATGGTGTTATTTCTACTCTAATTGCATCTTTAAACCCTGTTCTTAAATGTTTACTTTAAAATAGTTTTTTTCTTGTAATTCATTTTAAATTTCTGTTTACCTCAACTCAGTTCCAATTTCAAATCTGTTTATTATATTATCATCTCATCTGACAAGTTTTATTTTATAAAACTCGTGTTTTTCCAATATTTGCAAAACCACAAAATAGTTTATAAAATATATTTGTTTCCTTCAATTCAGTAACTTTTTCAAATATGTTTTTCTGTATGAATAGTACGATCCCAGTTGTGTGTGTGCATGCATGTGCATGCACATGGGATGCATGTGTTTGTGTGAGTGTATTTATATGTGTTTGAAAAGCGGAAACCTAAAACTGGAGGAAAGGAACAAAAGGAATGAGCAAGATAACTTGTAGCACATAACCCTAGAAAGCTTCATATATTGATTCTTCTAGGTACTTCTAAAAATAGAACTGCAAGAAAAAAAAAACTATGCAAGGTAAGATTAAAAACAGGAGAAATATTGAAAATTTTTATAAGAATTTCATCTGACACTCCATTTACTCAGCCAAGAAATTATCCTACCCTAGAGGACACTTCCTAGGGAGATTATGTCTCTGGAGAGACAAAACCAGTGAAAATCCAGAGTCAGGGTCCTCTGACCCAGCTGAGGGTAAAAGTGAGATACTATTCTGAAAATGGGATTGGGAGGGCAGGCAAACAACACTTGCTGAGCTAGGTGACCCCCACCCCCAAGTATCTACACAACAGATTGGAGGCTTCCTCTCTAAAAATGGCCCTCCAAAAAGACCATCAGATAATGACACTCCAAGGTCACCAGCTGACAAGGCCTGCCCAAGAGAGAGAATTTTAATCTTCATTTTACATATGAATATACGGTCAAAGTTCACCACACATTTGAGAAAAGCCTCTAACAGGAAAGACCGACCAAAATAAACAAATAAAATACACGAGGAGGAAACAAGGACAATGCAGCCAGCAGAAAAAAAAAAGTTTAGAAAAAATTCTAAATAGTATTAATAGTCTCAAAGTAATCAGAGGTTTTTGCATCATGAAATAATAACATGCTGGCATTTTTTAAAGGAACTTTCAGAGAACTATTAAATTTAAAAAATGTTTTAAAAGAAGGGAAGATAACTGAGGAAATCTCCAGAAAGTGAAACAACACAAGAAAAGATGGAAAATAGGAGGGAAAAAATTTTAATAAAATCGGAGAAGGAGTCCCAGAGGTCCAACATCTAAATAACAGGAATTCCAGAAGAAAGAAAATTAAAAAATAAAGAAGAACAAGAAATGTTTAAAGAGATAATACAATAAAAGTTGCCATCTCCAAAGAAAATGAGTTTCCAGATTATGAAATTCCAAGTGCCCAGCATAATGAATAGACCAACTACAGGGCATGTCTTTGTGAAATTTCAGAGTACTAGGGATAATGAGAGTCCCCCCAAAAAACTAGTAAGTCACTTTAGAAAAATGAAGAAAGTGTCATTTGACTTAGCAACATCAAGCAGCTAAATGATAAAGGGGCAAGATCTTCCAAATTCTGTCAGCAATTATTTCTAAATCAGAACACCAAATTCCAGCCAAATTATATATCAAATAGCAAACCCAACTAAGAATAATTTCAGATTTTCAAGGTCTCAGATAATGTCTCTCCTATTTCTCCAAATTCCTCTCCCAGGAAGCCATTTGTGGATGCATTCCATCAAAACAAAGGCGTAAACCACAAAAGAGGAAAACAGAAGTCTGGGAACTGGAGGTCCCATCCAGTTAGAGACTAAGAGAAATGTAGAAAATGGTAAAGGGATATCCCAGGATGGCAACCGTGCAGGAAGCTTAGAGGAAGACAGGAGAATAGAGTGCCCAGGAGTTATATGCCAAAACTGTTTGACTGTAATAAGGAGATTTACTTTTAATTTGGAGAAATTAGCGATAAATTAGTTATAGGTACAGAGAAACTAAGCAAATAAATAGAAAGAAAGCAACTGTCAACTCCAGACAAACAAAAAGTTGTATAAGAAAGAAAATGATACAAAGGACATGATACATAAGTGGCTCAACTGTGAACATTATTTACATAATTATACCAATGTAAATACTAGTTAATAAAGTGTTAATATGGTTATAATGAGAAATGTGGGAGAAAGAACCTATCTCCTATAGTAAGAAATGATATCTAAAAAATTAATGACATAATGTGTGAGTTAAATTTGGAGGTAGCTACTAAATGATTCCCTAGAGGAATGAGAATTGGCAACAAATAAAAGGAGACTGGCATAAGTCTTTTTAAACTACTACTAAATATATTATTTTGATAAAAATTTAAGTTTAAATTTATAATAAGGGAAAACTAAAAGGTATACACTCAAAATATATTTTTCCTTCAGATTATTTAAACTATATGTTCATTTCTTTATGATTCAGAATTATTTACAGGATCCATTTTTTTTCCTAGTTTCTCATATTAAAATAGTAAAAAGCCCATTCAGGATTGGTATTTCCCTCAGAAACAGGGTGGGAGATTCATCTTGCCTTGTGATTTGAAGACACCTTTCAGATTTTCACAGTGATGGGCTTGAAGAACGTAAGACAGAGATGAGGTCTGGCAATTCTGGCGGGGTTGGGGGACGGGGTTTCAACACAAGGATTTTTTCCACATTCCTAGTAAAGCTGCTATTCCAAGGTTGGACCAGCTGTGGGGCAGCTTCCTTCCAGGAGCAGAGGAATGATCTTCCTGACTGTTCAAGAGAGTTCCTTTACCTTCTTTGTCATCACTCTGCTTCCAGTGCCCTGAAATTCCCAGGCCCAGTTCTCCAAGCAGCTCCTTATCTCACCAGGGGAGAAATGTGCCTTCTCAGGAAGTCGTTCTTCCATAACGAATGCCACTGCAGAAGCTAGTATTTTAATGTGACTGCCCACATCCATGAATCTGCAGGTCAGATTTCTTCACGAATCTCCCTGCTGCATCACTTAAGGTCATTTCAGCCTAAGAAAATGACTTTTCCAGAGCTGCTGCCACCAGTGCTTCTAGAGGCTTCTGCTCAGGTTATCCAGCCTCCCAAAACTCTCACCCCAATTCTCCTGACAGTGGGTGGGAAAGGGGCTCGAAATGCTGCTTTCTCCATCTCTGTCTGCAGTCCAGCCTCTCTAAGTTCTCAAGTTGCCTATAAGAACCAAGATTTCTTCCTCTTGCTTCTCACAAAGTCACAAAATACCCTTGTGAATTAAATAGTATTCCACCTTGAGGGGTCCTTTGTTTGGAACTTGGTTAAATCTAGTAGGAATTTCTCATAGCTTCTGATATTTGAATAGCTCTCTTTCCCAGCTGTCGATGCTGAGGAACATTTTTTTCAGGAATTTTAAATTTTTCTACATTTTTTCCACAGAGAGATATCTAACTATTAATGTCAGCATAAATTAGGAGATCATATCTGTTTGAATTAGGTTCAGTTGCAAAATAAGAAAATGCAAAACAAGATAAACATTTATTCCTCCCTCATATGAAGAAGTCAGGTAGTAGACATCCTTAACACATTCTGATAATTCTTTGCATCTCATTGCTCTGCCACCCTAGGAAGTGGTGCTTCAACTCATGAACCAAAATGGCTGCTAAGATTCCACACATCAAATATGTGTTCCCAGCAAGAGAATGGAGGAAGGAGCAAGAAACTGGGTGAACATTCCCTTTAAAGGACACTTTCTAAGGTTGCACCCGATTCGGCTTACATCTCATTGGCCTGAGGTTAGCCTTGCAGCTTCACTGGGCTTTCAGGGAAACTGAGAACATTGGAGTCATCAAAATTTTTTAGACATAAAGTGAAAACTGGTGTTTCTAAGGAAGCTAAATGTATTCTATAATAAGTTTTTTTAAAAAGGAGAAAAGGGGGGAAAAAAGTATGTGACCTCCAGGATTCACAGGCTTTGATCTATCATGAGACTGAACCACAGAAGAAAATCAGATAATATAAAGAAAAGCATAAAGGACAAGGCATGGAAAATGTGCTGTGTCCACAAGAAAACTAAGCTTCCGTTCTCTGGGTGGGTCTCTCCATAAATTGAGGTTGGGTATATTCACATAAAACCAAAATGGTAACCCTTAAATAAGTGTAACATCTAAACAAACAATCATAATTTGGTTAATATATATTTAAATTAGTATATTTCATGATTTCTGTGAAACCCAACTCTCAATATTGAAATAACTTCTTACAATTTAATACCTCCTAGACTTGTGGGGCACCTGAGTGGCTCAGTCGGTTAAGCAACCGACTTGGTTTCAGCTTAGGTCCTGATCTCATGGGCCATGGGATCGAGCCCCACATTGGCTCCATGCTCAGCAGGGAATCTGCTTGAAGACTCTCTCCCTCTGCCCCTTCCCAACTCATGTGTGCTTGTGCTCTCTCTCTTTCCCTAAAATAAATAAATAAATCTAAAAAAAAAAAAAACCTCCTAGACCTGAGTAAAAATCCTGCTAAAAGTGGAAACCTAATAAATTCATATTAAATGAATAGTTGAGTAAATGGAAATTTCATATTTATAATATAAACTTATATAAACAATTATAAATATATAAATTTATAAATTTATATGTGTATAATTATATATTATATAATAAATTTATATATATTTATAAATCATATCTGTTGACATCATGACTTTAATAAAATATATTGCCATAAGCTAACTAGCTTATCAAGTATTTATGAAGCATCCTTTCTATGCACAATATAGTAACACATGTAAAATATTTAAAAATAGAATACTTTGTTTATGCAATCCTAAATCTTAAAACTTGATCATCTGTGGAGTACTTTAAAAGCAATATCAGAAGGCAGGGCGCCTGGGTGGCTCACTTGATTAAGCATCTGGCTCGATTTCAGCTCACGTCATGATCTCAGGATCGTGAGATGGAGCCCCGACTCCAACCCTGCGCTCAGCATGGAGTCTGCTTGGGATTCTTTCCCCCTTTCCCTCCCTTCCCCTCTGCTCCTACATCCACAAGCACTCCCACTCTTTCTCTCTCCCTCTCTAAAAAACAAAACAAAACAAAACGATGTTAGGAGGCAAATATTGTCAGCAGTCTTATCTTCTACCACCAAATCTCTGAGATGAGTGCCATCAGCCAGTGGTAAACCAATATATTATATAGACCAATGAGAAGGTACAAGAAATGTAAAGTCTAGTCTGTGGTCATTTTTGGCCCAAATGCATAGATTCTGATAAACTTGAATATCAAAGCATAACCTACCTGCAATGGCATTTTTATGTTGCATACTGCTGTAAGGACTTTTTTCACCATGATTATGCTGTTAGCATCATAAGATGTTTACAGTGGTTCCCAATGAGAGCAGATGATAAAGCTTTACAACATAGGTAAAATTTATTCCTAAATAAACTGTTCTGCTTTTCTTGATTTATGCTTCCTTGCACTCTTGTCATAGTATCTAATTCTTTACTGATCCAGACAACATTCCGGAGAGCTCAGGGTTTGAGCTTCACATTTGAACACTGTCACCTCAGCTCTGTCATGGATCTTATAGACTCACAGGTCTCCTTCTGCCAGTCTAAAGAGCTGGAGGACAATGTTGGGAACTGAGACATCAAGCGAGCGAGAGAGCCTGAGTCATCATCATGTTCACACGTGGCTCCAATGAGTAGCACCCTTGTCTGACCCATATAATAACCCAAGTGCAACATATGGGTCAACCACACTCGAGAAATGGCTTCAGCCACTCCTGCAGCCTGATACTTTGATTGCATTGTGGTTGCTCTAAAAGTCCGAATGCAGAGCTCTGTGGATTCTTCTCTTTACTATGTGGTTTGAAGCTGGGCAGAGGAGAGGAGACACTGGAAAGAAAAATTGCCCAGTGCACCATGACAGCTGGATAATTAGGTAGAGCAGGTCAGTGCTTACCGCATTTGTCATCCAGCAATTGTTCACCCTCCAGGTTCTCTAGCCAGGTGCTCTGAACAATGAGGTGATAATAATGTCTTCATGTGACCTGAGCCCAGAGAACGCTCAAGCTCGAAGAGGCCAAGAGGGAATCCCTGGTGGAATAAAATGAGGAATACATTATTTTCTAAGTGGTCTCTGGTCTCTTTGCCATAAAAACTAAGGAACTTAAACATGACTAAAAAAATGTATTCAATGAAAGGAGAGTTCTAGGAGAAATGTGTGGATTTAGGTCTCAGAAAATTTGAGAGTCAAGGTGTGTGATTTTATTTGTAAAAAGAGGGATTTAATGCCAACTAATCAGTGGTGGGCTGGAGAGAGGGGTCTATGTAAGAGTTTATGAGACTTGTCTTAGCTTCTTCTGGCTTCTCTTTACCTGGGCAAAAGAGACTATTTCCCATTTTTTAAAGAGATTAAGTACTGTAACTTCTGGCTATTTTGTTAAATTGTTAAACACTATCAGGGCACCTCAGTGGCTCATTTGGTTAAGTGACGAACTCTTGGTTTCAGCTCAGGTCATGATCTCAGGGTCATGAGACTGAGCCCCACATCAGGCTCCACACTGGGTGTGGAGCCTGCTTAGGATTCTCTCTCTCGCTCTCCTTCTGCCCCTCCCCACCACCGCTCCTGTGCACTCTCTCGCTAAAAATTATTTTTGAATTGCTAAATATTATGAAAAAATGTTTCTCTATCCCCAGCCAGTGCTTACTTCTTTCCGCATACACAGAGGTGATGAGAAAGGCCATCACAAGGCTTTAACACTCGTCCCTCTACCTCCTCCTCCCCTGGCTCTGGATTCTTCCCTTTAGAGCCATTATCTCCTAGGACACTAGGTATACACCCTGTTTCTCATGGTTAAAATTCAGTTAATTCAAGTCTGCATCTCAGTCCCTTTTTGCCCTGAATTATATTGCTTTACGGAGTTAATTTCAATGTGTTTCCTTTCACCACACTCCGTCTTGGCATGGCCTGCCAGTAGGAATAAGGTTATTTTCTATCTTGTTGCCTTCTTTTACTTTCAGGATCCCCCATGGTACATTCATGCTCTGAACTACAGGGGATACCTTGTGGCAATGGATAATTTAATATCTGCAGACCAAATACACTGTAACTATTTAGGATTTCACTATTCTTTTCTTTTTTAAAGATTTATTTTTTTTAATTTTTTTAAGTTATGTTAATCACCATACATTACATCATTAGTTTTTGATGTAGGGTTCCATGATTCATTGTTTGTGCATAACACCCTGTGCTCCATGCAGAACGTGCCCTCTTTAATACCCATCACCAGGCTAACCCATCCCCCCACCCCCTCCCCTCTAGAACCCTCAGTTTGTTTCTCAGAGTCCATAGTCTCTCATGGTTCATCTCCCCCTCTGATTTCCCCCCGTTCATTCTTCCCCTCCTGCTATCTTCTTCTTTTTTTTTTTTCTTAACATATATTGCATTATTTGTTTCAGAGGTACAGATCTGTGATTCAACAGTCTTGCACAATTCATAGCGCTCACCATAGCACATACCCTCCCCAATGTCTATCACCCAGCCACCCCATCCCTCCCACTGCCCACCACTCCAGCAACCCTCCGTTTGTTTCCTGAGATTAAGAATTCCTCATATCAGTGAGGTCATATGATACGTGTCTTTCTCTGATTGACTTATTTCACTCAGCATAACACCCTCCAGT
>NW_027397101.1:16512046-16517430 GCF_003265705.2 Callorhinus ursinus
ACACCACTTCTTCTTTATCCATTCATCTATCAATGGACATCTTGACTCTCTCCACAGTTTGGCTATCGTGGACATTGCTGCTATAAACATCGGGAGCACGTACCCCTTCAGATCCTTACATTTGTATCTTTGGGGTAAATACCCAGTAGTGCAAATACTGGATTGTATGGTAGCTCTATTTTCAACTTTTTGAGGAACCTCCATACTGTTTTCCAGAGGGGTTGCACCAGCTTGCATTCCCACCAACAGTGTAGGAGGGTTCCCCTTTCTCTGCATCTCCGCCAACATCTGCCGTTTCCTGCCCTGTTAATTTTAGCCATTCTGACTGGTGTGAGGTGATATCTCATTTAGGTTTTGATTTGGATTTCCCTGATGTTGAGCAATGTTAAGCACTTTTTCATGTGTCTGTTGGCCATTTGGATGTCTTCTTTGGAAAAATGTCTGTTCATGTCTTCTGCCTATTTCTTAATTGGACTATTTGTTCTTTGGGTGTTGAGTTTGATAAGTTCTTTATAGATTTTGGATACTAGCCCTTTATCTGATATGTCATTTGCAAATATCTTCTCCCAATCTGTCGGTTGTCTTTTGGTTTTGTGGACTGTTTCTTTTGCTGAGCAAAAGCTTTTTATCTTGATGAAATCCCAATTCTTCATTTTTGCCCTTGCATCCCTTGCCTTTGGCAATATTTCTAGGAAGAAGTTCTGTGGCTGAGGTCGAGGAGGTTGCTGCCTGTGTTCTCCTTTAGGATGTTGATGGACTCCTGCCTCACATAGAGGTCTTTCAACCATTTTGAATCTATTTTTGTGGGTGGTGTAAGGAAATGGTCCAGTTTCATTCTTCTGCATGTGGCTGTCCAATTTTCCCAACACCATTTGTTGAAGAGACTGTCTTTTTTTCCCTTGGACATTCTTTCCTGCTTTGTCAAAGATAGTTGACCATAGAGTTGAGGGTCCATTTCCGGGCTCTCTATTTTGTTCCATGGATCTATGTGTCTGTTTTTGTGCCAGTACCATACTATCTTGATGATGACAGCTTTGTAATAGAGCTGGACATCCAGAACTGTGATGCCGCCAGCTTTGCTTTTCTTTTTCAACATTCCTCTGGCTATTCGGGGTCTCTTCTGGTTCCATACAAATTTTAGGATTATTTGTTCCATTTCTTTGAAAAAAGTGGATGGTATTTTGATGGGGACTGCATTGAATGTGTAGATTGCTCTAGGTAGCATTGACATCTTCACAATATTTGTTCTTCTAATCCATGAGCATGGAACGTTTTTCCATTTCTTTGTGTCTTCCTCAATTTCTTTCATGAGTATTTTATACTTTTCTGAGTACAGATCCTTTGCCTCTTTGGTTAGATTTATTCCTAGGTATCTTATGGTTTTGGGTGCAATTGTAAATGGGATCGACTCCTTGATTTGTCTCTCTTCTGTCTTGTTGTTGTTGTAGAGGAATGCCACTGATTTCTGTGCATTGATTTTATATCCAGCCACATTCCTGAATTCCTGTATGAGTTCTAGCAGTTTTGGGGTGGAGTCTTTTGGGTTTTCCACGTAAAGTATCATATCATCTGCAAAGAGAGAGTTTGACTTCTTCTTTGCCGATTTGGATGCCTTTTATTTCTTTTTGTTTTCTGATTGCTGTGGCTAGGACTTCTAATACTATGTTGAATAGCAGTGCTGATAGTGGACATCCCTGCCGCGTTCCTGACCTTAGGGGGAAAGCTCTGTTTTTCCCCATTGAGAATGATATTCGCTGTAGGTTTTTCATAGATGGCTTTTATGATATTGAGGTATGTAAACTCTATCCCTATACTCTGAAGAGTTTTGATCAAGAAAGGATGCTGTACATTGTCAAATGCTTTTTCTGCAACTATTGAGAGGATCATATGCTTCTTGTTCTTTCTTTTGTTAAGGTATTGTATCACGTTGATTGATTTGCGGATGTTGAACCAACCTTGCAGCCCAGGGATAAATCCCACTTGGTCGTGGTGAATAATCCTTTTAATGTACTGTTGGATCCTATTGGCTAGTATTTTGGCGAGAATTTTTGCATCCATGTTCATCAAGGATATTGGTCTGTAATTCCCCTTTTTGATGGGGTCTTTGTCTGGTTTGGGGATAAAGGTAATGGTAGCCTCATAAAACTAGTTTAGAGGTTTTCCTTCCATTTCTATTTTTTGGAAGAGTTTCAGAAGAATAGGTATTAATTCTTCTTTAAATTTTTGGAAGACTTCCCCTGGGAAGCCATTTGGCCCTGGGCTTTTGTTTGTTGGGAGATTTTTGATGACTGCTTCAATTTCCTTAGTGGTAATAGGTCTGTTCAGGCTTTCTATTTCTTCCTGGTTCAGTTTTGATAGTTGATACGTATCTAGGAATGCATCCATTTATTCCAGGTTATCTAATTTGCTGGCATAGAGTTGCTCATAATATGTTCTTATAATTGTTTGTATTTCTTTGGTGTTGGTTGTGATCTCTCCTCTTTCATTCATGATTTTGTTGATTTGGGTCATTTCTCTTTTCTTTTTGAGAAGTCTGGCCAGGGGTTTATCAATCTTGTTAATTCTTTCAGAGAACCAGCTCCTAGTTTCGTTGATCTGTTCTACTGTTCTTCTGGTTTCTATTTCATTGATTTCTGCTCTGATCTTTATGATTTCTCTTCTCCTGCTGGGTTTAGGCTTTATTTGCTGTTTTTTCTCCAGCTCCTTTAGGTGTAGGGTTAGGTTGTGTATTTGATACCTTTCTTGTTTCTTGAGAAAGGCTTGTATTGCTATATACTTTCCTCTTAGGACTGCCTTTGCTGCATCCCAAGGATTTTGAACAGTTGTGTTTTCATTTTCATTGGTTTCCATAAACTTTTTTAATTCTTCTTTAATTTCCTGGTTGACCCATTCATTCTTCAGTAGGATGCCCTTTAGCCTCCATGTACTTGAGTTCTTTGTGACTTTCCTCTTGTGATTGAGTTCTAGTTTCAAAGCATTGTGGCCTGAAAATATGCAGGGAATGATCCCAATCTTTTGGTACCGGTTGAGACCTGATTTGTGACCTAGGATGTGATCTATTCTGGAGAATGTTCCATGGGCACTAGAGAAGAATGTGTGTTCTGTTGCTTTGGGATGGAGTGTTCTGAATATATCTGTGAAGTCCATTTGGTCCAGTGTGTCATTTAAAGTCTTTATTTCTTTGTTGATCTTTTGCTTAGATGATCTGTCCATTTCAGTGAGGGGGGTGTTAAAGTCCCCACTATTATTGTATTGTTGTCAATGTGTTTCTTTGCTTTTGTTATTAATTGCCTTATAGAAGTGGTTGCTCCCATGTTAGGGGCATAGATATTTACAATTGTTAGATCTTCTTGTTCGATAGACCCTTTAAGTAGGATATAGTGTCCTTCCTCATCTCTTATTACAGTCTTTGGTTTAAAATCTAGTTTGTCTGATATAAGGATTGCCACCCCAGCTTTCTTTTGGTGTCTGTTGGCATGGTAAATGGTTTTCCACCCCCTCACTTTCAATCTGGGGGTGCCTTTGGGTCTAAAATGAGTCTCTTGCAGAGAGCATATCGATGGGTCTTGTCTTTTAATCCAATCTGATAGCCTGTGTCTTTTGATTGGGGCATTTAGCCCATTTACATTCAGGGTAACTATTGAAAGATATGAATATAGTGCCACTGTATTGCCTACAAGGTGACCGTTACCGTTACTGTATATTGTCTGTGTTCCTTTCTGGTCTATGCTGCTTTTAGGCTCTCTCTTTGCTTAGAGGACCCCTTTCAATATTTCTTGTAGGATTGGTTTCGTGTGTGCAAATTCCTTTAGTTTTTGTTTGTCCTGGAAGCTTTTTATCTCTCCTTCTATTTTCAATGACAGCCTAGCTGGATATAGTATTCTTGGCTGCATATTTTTCTTGTTCAGTGCTCTGAAGATATCATGCCAGTCCTTTCTGGCCTGCCAGGTCATGTGGATAGGTCTGTTGCCAATCTAATGTTTCTACCATTATAGTTTATATATCTCTTCTCCCGAGCTGCTTTCAGGATTTTCTCTTTGTCTCTGAGACTCGTAAGTTTGCTATTAGATGGGGTGTTGACCTATTTTTATTGATTTTGAGAGGGGTTCTCTGTGCCTCCGGGATTTTGATGCCTGTTTCCTTCCCCACATTAGGGAAGTTTTCTGTTATAATTTGCTCCAATATACCTTCTGCCCCCCTCTCTCTTTCTTCTTCTTCTGGGATCCCAGTTATTCTAATGTTGTTTCGTCTTATGGTATTGCTTATCTCTCGAATTCTGCCCTCGTGATCCAGTAGTTGTTTATCTCTCTTTTTCTCAGCTTCTTTATTTTCCATCATTTGGTCTTCTATATCGCTGATTCTCTCTTCTGCCTCATTTATCCTAGCAGTTAGTGCCCCATTTTTGATTGCACCTCATTAATAGCCTTTTTGATTTCAACTTGGTTAGATTTTAGTTATTTCTCCAGAAAGGATTTCTCTAATAACTTCCATGCTTTCCTCAAGCCCAGCTAGTATCTTTAAAATCATGATTCTGAACTCTAGGTCCAACATCGTACTAATTAATGTCTGTATTGAGTAGGTCCCTGGCAGATGGTACTACTTCTTGTTCTTTTTGTTGAGGTGATTTTTTCCATCTTGTCATTTTGTCCAGAGGAGAAGAGATGAACAAGAGAACAAAATGCTAACCGGGTAACAACGTCCCCAGAAAACATACTCTAAACAAATCAGAAAAGACCTGAAACCAGGGGAAAAGGAAGGGAAAGAAAGAAAAAAGAGAAAAAAGAAAAGAAAAAGAAAAAGGTAAAAACAACAAAAACAGAACAGAACACAAAAACAGAATATGATCAAATATGATCAGGCTGATGCATAGATCAGTGCCACACACTAGATTTGGGGCATATTTTGGTCTGTTAGAAGAAAGTGCCCCCAAAATTTTAAAGAAAGAAAGACTTATATATGTACAAAATAAGCATTGCTACAATGAAGGGATGGAATATGACTGTAAAGATGAAAAGTATAAAAAATTTTATGAAAGGAATTGATTAGGAGTTGTTTGAAAAACAAAAGAAGAGGATTTAAAAAAAGAAAGAAAGAAAGAAAGAAGGAAAGAAAGAAAGAAAGAAAGGGGGGGGAGAATGTGATCAGGCAGGAGAGTAGAACAAAGCCATACACTAGAGATTTAGGGTATATTTTGTTCTGTTAGAAGAAAGTGTATCTCAAAATTTTAAAGAGAGAACAACTTATATATATACGCCAAAAATAAGGGTAACTTCTATGAAGGGATAGAATATGACTCTAAAAATGAAAAATAAAAATGTTTTTTTCAAAAAGGGATTAATAAGATGTTGGTTGAAAAAGGGAAAAAGAAAAATTCAAAAACAAAA
>NW_027397101.1:16517530-16583205 GCF_003265705.2 Callorhinus ursinus
TCCCTGCAAGCTTTCCCTACAGCTTTGGAGGATGAAAGTGAAAATGGCAGCCTCCCAATATCCGCCCCGGAGGAGCCAAGAACCCGGGGGCCCCTCTCCTCAGTGTGCCCCCAGAGAAAAGCAGTCACTCCCGTCTCCCCGGTCGCCGGCTGCACTCCGTGCTCACCTGGCCTGTGACCGAGCGTTTCTATCTCTGGCTCACGACTCAGTGTGGAGTCTCCAAACCCAGCAGATCCCTGCAGTGCACTCCTACACCGCTTCTCCCGGGGGAGGAAGGGGAGTCTCCCCGGCTCTGCCACTTGTTGGGTCCCTGCTGGAGGAGCAGTGGCCCGACTGGGCCGCGGATCACAGTTTATGGCAACCCCGAGCTGAGAGCCTGTGCCTCGGCTCCGTCTCCACAGCCGGCTTCCCCACTCCGATACCTGGGACCTCTGCCACACTCAGGCACCTCCGGTCTTTCTGTGACCCAGAGGATCCTGAGACCACACTGTCCCGCGAGGGTTCCACCCCCCGCCCCCACTTAGCCACTGGAGCGACGTCCCTCAGCGGAGCCAACTTCTAAAAGTTCCGATGTTGTGCTCCACGGCTCTAGCACTTGCCAGAAGCGGCCGACGGAGGCCCCCTCCCCCGCCGTCTATCCTCCCAGATATCACCTTAGATTCACTTCTCCACACGTCCTACCTTCCAGTAAGTGGTCGCTTCTCTGTTCGGAGTTGTTGCTATTCTTTTCTTCGATCTCCTGTTGAGTTCGTAGGTGTTCAGAATGGTTTGATCCTTATCCAGCTGAATTCCTGGGACCAGACGAAATCCAGGTCTCCTACTCCTCCTCCATCTTGCTCCGCCTCCCTAGGATTTCAGTATTCTTACCTGCACTTGACCCCTATTTTGAAAATGAACCTAGCTCACCCTCTGCTCTAAAAAGTGTCCCTTCCGCACCATCAGTGGTCAGCTCACACAGCCTTTGTTATTACTATGTGAAGCTCCCCGCCAATCGTCCCCCACTCCCCATGGCTGATGGGCATGTGATCCAAGGCCTTCAATCAGATTCCCTCACCAGGACATTTGGGAAAGTACTGAGGATGCTTTAAAACCTGAGCTGGTGTCCATAGCTAGCTATGTGAATTTGGAAGCCATCAGGCAGCCATGTGCATAAAGAAGCGGAAATAGCATGTCTACTGAGAGAAAGGAGGAAGTCGGAATAGAGAATATGGTACAAGAAGCATGTGGGCTCAGACAAAACAAGAAAAGACCAGAAAACAGCTGACCTGGCTGCATTCCTATTCCTCATCCAGTCCTTCTGAAGCCAACCCCTCTTCCTACCTACACAGATGATCTGGGAGCCTCCCCTCCAATCCAATCATGATTCCTGAGGTTTTATTAATTCTATTTAAGTTCATTTGAACCATTGCTTCTTTTGACGTTGAGGTGAAAGTTTTATTTGAAAATTTCTAAAGAGGAAATTGTCTTTGTTTTGAAAAAGACCTTGATGGATGAAAGGCTCAGATTAGAGGGTGAGGTCGGAGGACTTGGCAGGTGTTAAGGCAACAAAGGAGAGCACTTAATTCTTCTGCATGAGCAAGATTTCTTTCTTTTCTGACATAAGGGAATAAAGAGGAGAAACAGGCAAAGGAAAGAATAAAAACAGCTATTAAGATGGCTCCAGTCTAAAAGACTCCACAGAGTCCATTGAAAATTCGCTGGTGGTAGAGTTAGGCCATTTTAAACATGGTGACGTCCAAGGTTCAATTTGAAATTCTTTATTACTGCAGGGATAACACTCCCCTTGTCTACATTCCACCCTCCTATCTTCTATACCTACATATGCTTTGTTTGTGTGTGAATTTTTATAAAAACTGAGCAGTGGGCTGAGTTTCACATGTTTACTATGATAAAGAATTAATTATGAGGGATCAGGAGCCCAGACATGGAGGTAAGCATGATCTCTTGGTCTAACGTTTCAATTTCTACATAGTGTGAAATAGGGATTAAAGACCATCTTACTAGAACCCACTGAACCCTTCCTCATGTGTACAACCCATGAGAATTGAGAACATTGATTCATATATAGCCCTTCATCTGCCTGCAAATTCATTTGATTTGCAAACTTAGTATGCATCTCTGGTTTGGTTCAAGTCTTTGTGAATGTGTAAATCTCACTTGAATCTAAAAGCAACACTTCAAACAGATTATTTGCAAAGGCTTTGGAGGTCTTCAGGTGCAATGTGCTGGAGAAGTAAATAAAATGAGGACCACAGTTGAAATAAATTTACTGAATGGCTTCACGAACTTGGAGCCAAGATATACATTAGAATTGAGATTTCATTTTTAAAATAGATTTTTTTTTTGCTTTCCAAAAAGATTTACCCTAGCTTTCCTTTAAATAGCAAACTCATCTAATGCATTTAAAATATGATTTCATTTTGCAAAATTGATTTACAAGTAACTTTTCGGGAACCCCTCTATTAACTAAGGAGAGGTATATCTGTTATGCAAAGCACCATACTTAAGTATGTAAAGGGATAATCCCAGTCCATTATTTCTTAGCATATCTAGTGGGTATTTGTGTTTGTTTTATAGCTTTTTTCCCTCTTTGATTTACATTTACGAGACAATTGAGGAGAGATGATGTGAAATGGTTTTTATTTTTATGAGCCAAAGGAACCCCACCAATCACAAATGGAAGAGCAGAGCCACAACTGAATTATGTAGGTCTCTCTCGGCGGAGTGAAAATTAAGAGTATATTGTCCCTCCTTTCACTTCTTATGGTGATGTCATGCCCTAAGGATGTCCACTGGACAGTTCCATTATAAATATGAAGTTGTGGTTGCACCTACAGTTGCTCATGTTACCAACATAATCTGAAACCAATTTAAATGTACTATACTTCAGTTAAGTTTTGGGGGCTTCATTTGTGGTTATATGCCAACCACCGATATGACCCCAGTTAGTCAGCCAAAATATTGAAGAATGGACGAATTCACTCCTTTCATGACTCCATGATAATATATCGTAAGAGTGTTGAGTTAACATGTGCCCACTCTTCCTAAAATAACATGAAGATTAAGACCATGTCATATTTGCCTTAGGTTACCTAAACCTATACACAAACCTATTGAATGGACTCGGTAAATATAGTCCCTTCACTACTGCTACCCTAACTTGCCTATTATACACACACACCCCAAACTGTATGTCTCAGATGGTATAAATTGGCAGCACATGAGCTAACCCCCAGCCCACAAATGAGGCTTGTTTGGTTCGTATGTTAGAGATCACAGTGTTATAAGACCGTTTGAATTCACAAAATTAGGAGATGTCACACAGAAATTCACATTGCTAGCTCATCTTTAAAAAAATCTGACAACACTTGGCAGGAATTCCACATGGCAGCAATCGGCTGGAGCTGAGAAGCAAAACCCCCAGGGGCCCTCTGGGCTTTGCCAAAGTCCTCACCATACTTCATTACATTGTCCACGTCTCACGTTTGGCTTCCCTGCCTCTATGGACATTTGGGTTTGCAACTTGTGTCCCCTAATGTTTCCCTCCTCTGTGCCTTCAGAAAAAGCCCCTTCTCTCTGAACTTACTAAAAGCTAAGCTGCTTCAATCAGAAAACCTCAGGAAATCCGAATCCCATTTTGACTTTTATACTTCTAAAAATTCAAAACGGCATCCCTATGTATTACTGGAAGCCTTAAAACACAAGTGTGTGCCACTTTAAAAAACACAGACTTTAATCATAAACATATTTAGGCATTTTTGCTGCAATACAAGTCTTCATCCACCTAATTTATTTTAATCCAATTGATTAAAAAAGTAACATAATTGTTTAAAATTACTCTCTTTTGGAAACACATTGTGGTAGAAAAAGGAAACATTGCACAGATAGCTTACCATCTAGTTTGAAGAGCAGTGTGCCTTTTAGTGTGAAACAGAAGGTTAAAAAGTTGATTGAAAGTATGTAAGAGAAAGCCGATATTAACAATAGTGCTGGCTATGTTTGGGAAATGAAGGCTATTATTTGTAGGAAAAACTCAATGTAATCAAATGCTGTGTACAGCCAGGGATGCGAAGGTGTTATCGCCATACACTTGTAGCTATAAAACACTTTGACTATTGAAATTCCTGAACCAAAAATAATAACTTTGTTACTGTGCCTCTGAAATATATAATCCCCAGTCTCTTCTTTTCCCACTGAAGCAATTGTTCGATGTGGCCTGCTTTCCAGAGAGTTCTCCTATTGCTCCTTGGCAAAATATTACTGTATCGGAGAATATGGTTTGCATCACAAAAATGTTATTTTCACTACAATTCGGGGTTGTAATATTTTTATATTGAGATTTCCTTGGTATATTCAAAGTATACCTCATCGAGGAAACTTTATTTTTATGTAACTTTTCAGGTTGTTAGGTACATAGTAAAGTACAGCTGAATGACATAGTGCTTTCTGAGGAGTTCCAAGTCCCCTGGAATACATCCCCTTTGTTCTCACCAGATATATGATGAAATCCACCATTATTATCCTATTTCAAATGAGAGAAGTAAGATTCTACGTCATTTGCTGAGTTTCATATGGCAAATTAGTGAAAGAAAGATTCTCTGGATCGAAGGCAAATAGTATATCTAGTTCTCAATCTTGATTATCTCCGGATCTAAAACGTTCTGTTAAACTATTTTAATATTAACATGTTCGAACAGAAGGGCTACAGTTGTTGACCCCATAGAATAGTGGTAAAAACACAGGCTTCAAAGGCGGATTTGCCTAGAAGGGAATCCAGCTATGTGATTTAGATCTCCTTAAATCTCAGTATTCTCTGAAATCTTGCCATTTGCAACGACGTGGATGGAACGGGAGGGTGTTATGCTGAGCGAAATAAGTCCATCAGAGAAAGACATGTATCATATGACCTCACTGATATGAGGAATTCTTAATCTCAGGAAACAAACTGAGGGTTGCTGGGGGGGTGGGGGGGGGGGGGGATGGGGTGGTTGGGTGATAGACATTGGGGAGGGTATGTGCTATGGTGAGCGCTGTGAATTGTGCAAGACTGTTGAATTACAGACCTGTACCTCTGAAGCAAATAATGCAATATATGTTAAAAAAAAAAAAAAAAGAAAAAGAAGACAGAGCAGGAGGGGGAAAAATGGGGGGGGGAAATTGGAGGGGGGGACGAACCATGAGAGACTATGGACCCTGAAAAACAAACTGAGGGTTCTAGAGGGGAGGGGGTGGGGGGATGGGTTAGCCTGGTGATGGGTATTGAAGAGGGCACGTTCTGCGTGGAGCACTGGGTATTATACGCAAACAATGAATCATGGAACACTACATCAAAAACTAATGTTGTAATGTATGGTGACTAACATGACATAATAAAAAAAATCTCAGTATTCTCATCTATAGAGTGGGTGTGATGATCCTTCCTCATTAGTTTTGGCAGGATCTAAATAAGAAGATATACTGGTTAAATCTCTTTGTTACAGCAGACTCATCTTACCCTAAGTCAGTAGAGTAGTTAGCTATTTATTCAGTACATAGTTACCCTAACTAATTCACTAGTTCTCAAATGTGAGCATGCATCAGAACCACCCGAAGCACTCATTAAAATGCAGATTACCAGGACCCATCCCCAGAGTTTCTGATTCTGGGGCCCTGGGATGGGGCCTGAGAATCTGAATTTCTAACAAGTTCCCAGATAATGCTGATGCATCCAGGGTGCACATTTTGAGAAGTACTGCTTCAATACTGTAGCTAAGTCACTAAACAATGCCTAGCACAGCAGGCTCTCCAAAAAAATCATCATTATTTCATTATTTATGGAAATCCTATGGGCAAATACAAAATTACTTACAGGTTTTCAGAAGGAATTCTAATAAAAATAAGGATAAAATAGCAATATCGGATGTACTTTAATTCCTAGCTTATTCAGTAAAACACCAATTTGGCAAAGTAGCAAGTTATTACCTATTCAAAGCAACATGCTGACTTCACCATTGTTTTCTATTTCTGTTTCTATAGGAAATTCTGCACTTTCTCAATTGTGGCAATTCAAAGGAACTCATAAAGGATAGGTCCACCTACTTTACTAAATAGAATCCCTTGATATAGATGACACTTGATTGCTTTTATATTATATGAGTGCGCAAATACCTCTGGCACTCAGAAATGATAATATTCTCCTTTTCCACATCAAATCAGGAAGCCAGGTGCATTAAAAAGCGTTTACAACCCTGCATGTCTAAAGTTAAAGCATGACTAATGCATTGGAGAAACTGTTCAACAACAGTTCATCCTGGTAAAAATATTACTTCTGTAGCTATGCCAAGGTTAGTGTCGGGTTAGGTTATCTGCAATTCAAGGGCCAGATACGTGTGCACGTGTGGGTGCGTGCATGTGGGCATGCGCAGGCGGACGTGAGCTACTCCTTAGAGAGTTACGGACACTCCCAGGCATGACTTTACCGAAAGTTTCCCTAACGGAGAGCTATATTGAGCTCTCTGGGTAATTTGGGGTAATTTTCTGCCCTCTGCATTCTCTCCCTATCTTCTCCTGACACTCTTTGTCGCGCTAGCTACTGTTTTTCTCCAACCCGCTAGGTTTTCAATAAGTTTCCTGTTGTGCGTTGGGATAGCAGTGTTCATGGAAAATTGCTTTGCCTAGGTGATCTGAGCCAGCTCCCTCCCACCTTTTCTTTTCTTTTCTTTTTAATGATTTAGAGACAAGTAAGGAAGTGCTTACAGTGCAAGAATTTACTCCAGAAAACTCCAGACCATTCCCTGACATTGTGCAGTTTAATCCCAGCTTCAATTTCATAACTGGTGCTCAAAGCAGAAGGGCACAGAGGTGTGGGCTTGAAAAGACATTTAGAGCCTTTCCTTTTAAGATTTCAAAAACATTAACCAACAGACTCAAAATGCCCTAAAATTCATACAGACAACTAGTACAGTATGCTCTTCAAAGCACTTGGAGAAGTACAGCCCAGACTGGTTCAATAAGTACTTGTGAAGGTAACAAAGATTCAAATCAGAATTTTTACAGGAGCCTATTATTTGTAAGAAAACCTTGAGAGTTCAACTAGTTCCCTCCCCAGCCTCCAGACAGGACTCTATCAAAAAGTATCACTTTTGAAAAATAGTCGCTTTGACCTCTGTGTCAAATTATGTGACTGATGGCACTTAAGCAAAATGACAAGAATCTTAGCACATATGCACTATTTTAAGAGCTTTACATGTATTAATTCTATAAAATCTCATAACAAACCTGTGACTTGAGTTCTGTTATCATCCCCACTTTCCACCTAAGAAAGCAGAGACTCAGAAAGGTTAAGTAACTTGCCCAGGGTCACACAGCATGTGAGTGGCAGAACCAAGATTTGAACACAGGTGTTGTAGGCTGAGAGACTCATACAGTGGAAGCTTCTGAAGACAGAAGGGAAAGACACCCCCCCACCAAAAAAATCCTCCCCAAACTGTTTTTCCTGAGAAAAAAACAATGAAATACATTTAAAATAAGCATAAAGTCCTAGCCACACCTCTTTTAACTTGATTGGTGATCAAATTCCTTTCTAGTCTCCTGAGGAGTTTCCTGAGAAGCAGCTGACAGGGATAATACCAACCACCCAGAATCAGCTGTGCTTCTTCCAGGTGACTGGTCAGCCATTTTACCTCATCATCTTAGGGCCTAAATTGGGACAAGGACTAGAGGCCACCATACCTTGTGGCCACTGCCCTCACTCCCCTACCCTCTGGGTCTCACAGCTCCTGAGGTCCAGGAAGACAGAAAGCCAGCAGGAAGGGAAAAACTTCGAACTCTGTGTTCCTCCAACCAAAACTCCATCCCTCTAGTACGGTAGCTTCATTGTATGACCTGAAAATTCCATGTAGACCTTTTCAAATACCAGAACCTTCCTTCCTGAGTTTAGAATAATGAGGAAGGTGTTGTGTCAGTAACACAAGGGAAGAAAGAATGGTGCCGAGGTCCGTTATTCATGTCCCCTGAAATCATTCGAGTAGCTCAGGGTACCCAACGAGCTCAGGCCCCACCTCTGACACACGTGATCATTACCGAACTCCCTTTTACCCATTCGCTTATCCCACACATGTTGACTGAGGGCCCAGGCCTGTCGTCCATGAGGAGTTAGGAGGCTAGACTTCTCCATGCCTTGTTTTCTCCCGGCCAGGAACAAGAATTACCCGCCACTCCTTCCCAAGGGTGCCACGCAAATTTCTGAGATATGAAAAATGTGGGAAAGAAAGTTTCTGCAAAGCCCCGAGCCTTAGAAAAGCAAACTTCACCGCCACAGTATACACACACGCTCCAGCCTCGGGGGCTGCCAAGTAGCCGGCCAAGACACAGACTCAGCAGGAGCGCTGGTGTCTCCAACTAATGGCCCGCTTTAATTCCTCTCTTCCCTGAACACTTTTAAACTTTTTTTCTGGAGTCAACCCAAGCTCGGCAGAATTTCCAGATCCGTGGAAGTGCAGCATGCAAGCAACCCATTTCCTGACAATGCTGCAAAGCTTCAGGGAACACATTTTGTTATTTCCACATTTATGAGTCGAACCGGAGCCCTGAGCCTGACTCCTGACCAGGCCGTCCCCCACCTGGGAGTCCCGCAGGGCTGAGGGGGAGCGGGGAAGGCGGGGAGGGACGGTGCTAAACAAAGGAAGGAGCATGCGCAGACAAGTTAATAAAAATAAATATTCCAGTGGCTGCCTAGACAGCAACACTGGCATCCAAGGGGTCTCTAAAAGGGACTGAGGTGTGAAGATCATTTTCTGAGCCCTATTCAAGACTCTTCCCATGATAACGTCCTGGCATTGGTGCAAAGAAAGCAAAGTTTTGAGAAATGTGGTTCAAACTAAATGGCACATTCTCTAAATGAACTCTTTCTTTCTTAAAGCGACCTGAAAAATGAGGCGAAGAAAGGATACAGTATTTCACCAATAATAAAAATACTCAGCACTTATATACACATAATGCTAGGCACTGAGCATGGTACAAATGCAAATGTAATCGGGAACAAATTATTTTTGAACAAATACAAGGTGTCAGACATTGTGTTAGCTACCAGCAATGCAAAGACAGATAAGACATGGCGCCAGCCCTTTGAGGAGTGTTTAATCTGGTTTTAGAGAAATCCGGGTTGATGGATGGTATTTAAGAATCAGGAGTTCTTTGGTCTACTCTTGTTTTTGTTTTGTTTTTTTCCTATTTTCTGGAGAACCATTGTTGATCCGTTGAAGTGGCTTGTCAGGGAATGAAAAATGTCTTTTTGTTGACAAGATAATGAGGAAGGAAGGAACTCCCTCCATTTCTAAATTGTAACTAAAAATCTTTGAATGGAGGGGAACAAATTTTAAAAGGTTAATCAAAAACAAAACGAGCTGGTAGAGTACTCGTTCCTATTGAACTTCACTGTGACAATATGGCTGGCGTTGTCAGTATGGCTGATGCTGCCATATACATGGAAAATGGTACTTATCATCCATACCTATCACGATCTCAAGTAGGACTTAACCTGTTGTGCTGAGATTTCTGGGCACCTGGGGGTAAAATTCCATACGTTCTAGTTTCAAGGAATTATGGGCCATTTACTTCTTTATGACTTGCTGAGAAGCACCAGAGCAGAGCCAGCCCTACAGACAATACCTCTTTCTTCCTCTACTATAGTCCCTATAAAAAGAAAACTGAGAGGTGAGAGGAAGGGGAATCTGTGAGAGGGCAGCATTGAAGAACACAGATTAATTCCTCCCTTTTCTTGCAAAAGGGTGGTACAGCGCTTCTTCCTAGTGGGAGAGGGAATCCTTGCAGGAAGCTGTTAAGGCAGGATATTGTCGGGGGCAAAATTCTGATATGATGCAGAGGAAGAGAAGCTGGAATCAGAGAACTGTGGAGTGGAAAGCTTCTACAAGTCCTCTGAAGAGCTCAACCCACCAGAGCAGGAACATTTGGATATCTGCAACACAGAGAGACCACTGATGGATGCCACAATCTACAGATCTCATCAAGAAGATGTCTGCCTCCCCATCCCACCTTCCCACTCTGACAACAGATGGTCAGGACAGAGAGAGAAGAGGAAGAGGTAGGGTGAGTTTACAACGTATTATGCAAGCCAGGACAATTTTGAGAATTAAGGGACTTGTTATTAATAACTACACCAAAACAACAGGTACAAACTGGAAATACCCCAAAACCGAGATGTATGATCACCATGGTGGGGGCAAGGGCTATATAAAGAGCAACTGTGGTGTCCCTCCATCTCCTACCATCCCCACTATAACTTCATTCACTTGACCAGAAGTAGGCTTCATCTATCCTGGGGTGGGGAGAGGAGAGGAAGAATTTCAAAACAAGTTTGAGACTGAAGTTTACCAGTGAACAGAACTGAGCCTCAGGTATTAGAATAAGATTTTGTTAATCACAAACGTGGCTGAAATTGATAGGATCTGTCCAAGATGGCGCTAAGGGAGCTACCACCCATGGGGAAAGGCGATTTTCAACACAAAACCATTGGAGAACTGGAAAAAAATACATCACTTTTAGGTTTATACTAAGAAGGTGGGACTTCACTAAATCAGTTTCAAGTACGTAGGCAAGCACAAAAAGTACTTACTGGCCAAAGAGGACAGTAAATGTAGTCTGAAGGAATATAAATGTACACTGATAAATATAAGGATGCCATTGAATGAGAGGCAAACAGCAACATGTGCAAATGCATTCCTTAAAAAATGAACAAGACAAAAACACACAAAACACAGTAAAAGTGCCCAAGCCAGCACATGCAGTTCAAACTCTGACCTTCTCTGTTTCTCACTGGGGATCTTTCTGTGAGAAATTTAACCCCCTGAGTTTCCATTTCCACATTTGTAAAATGAGAATCATATCATTGCCTCTAAGAGTTGTGAAGTTACATAAAAGCATTTAGAAAGACACTTGACAGCAAGGGCTAGTTGTGGTGTGTTCAGCAAAGGCTAGTCTTTGGCTTCCTTTTCCTCTAATTTCCCATAATAATACCCCAAAGTTCTTTGGAGAGAGAGTGGAAAAATGTGCTTTAAAGTACCTAACACAGCGCCCAGCACAACAACTATCGATTCCCTTCCTACCCAGATTGCTGGGCTACGAAGCAGCTGGACTCTTGACAGCACCCAAAGGATGTGCCATTTAATGTCCATGTCATGTCCATTCCTACGTGGTCTAATACCCTAAAATACCCTGAAACAAAACTCATGAACATGGGTGTGGACTTTGGAGTGGAGGCAAGAGAAAGTTGCAGGTCCTCAGAAATTACTCCTCCATAATGCTCACACCCTGCCCTCAACCCAAGAAAGAAAACCGGTGAAAAGGATTCACCCTAAGGAGGGAAAAGGATCAGCTCTATAGGACTCAAGGAAAAGGAAATTCATCTATGCTTTCTTCTCCCAACAAAATCCCACACACAGGGAAAACTGGTTCAATGAGAATCAGTTTGAGTATACAAAGGGAAAGTAAGATCAAACAGACAAGCAAGGGTATAACGTTCAACCAGAGAACTATATGGAGAAGAGGTAAATCTTTCTTGGTATTGGAGATGGGTGTGGGGATATCTGGATGAATGGTACATAAATGAGTCTGAACTCTTTCTTCTCTTTCATCTACTTGGGCATTCTTTGTACATTCCCCAGTAGAATACACTTGATATTGAATAACCATTCATCTAGTTATCCAATAACATCTACTGAGCAACTACAGTGTGTCAGACACTGTGCCAGGTATTACACATACTTCAGCACATTCCAACACAGATATGCCTCTGTAGGGCAGAAGAGAGGAAAGGGTTGAGTCCTATCAAGGTAGGACTCAAAGTAGAAGCAACTCCTAAAGGAAAGACCACTAACTAATTACAACACTAAAAGGTGACAAAGCTTGGACTCATTTCTAAATATTTTATGAGAAAATGACACTGCCTGATTCATATGTTCATTTTTATTTTACGGATATTATCAGTATTACCTGGTTAAGCTATAGTACTGTATTAAACATTTGATGACCCAAACTGGGCAATATCATTTGCCTCTGCGTGTGTTTGTGTATCTATGGTAGGAGTGGGGAGGAGTCATCATAAGTGGTCATCATAAGATGCACTAGAGAGTCCCACCTGGGTCTTCAGTAATTCTCATCCAGATGGGGAAATCGATAAAAGTAGAGAGGTCTTTTTATCATCAAACTGAACTGGAGATCAATGGAACAGGATAGAGAGCCTAGAAATAAACCCACACTGTGTAACTCATTAATCTAGGATATGAAGGAGGCCAGAATATACAGCGACGAAGAAACAGTCTCTTCAATAAATGGTGCTGGGAAAACTGGACAGTTACGTGCAAAAAAATGAAACTGGACCACAAAAATGCACAATGCACACCACACACAAAAATAAACCCAATTGGATTAAAGACCTAAATGTGAGACATGAAATCATAAAACTCCTAGAAGAGGGCACCTGGGTGGCTCAGTCGGTTAAGCATCAGCCTTTGGCTCAGGTCATGGGATCGAACCCCGTGTCGGGCTCCCTGCTCGTTGGGGAATCTGCTTTTCCTCTCCCTCTGCTCCTACCCCCACTCGTGCTCTCTCTCTCTCTCTCAAATAAATAAATTAAGTCTTAAGAAAAAATAACTCCTAGAAGAAAACAGGCAGTAATCTCTTGGACATTGACCTTAGTGACATTTTATGGAAATGTCACCTGAGGCAAGGAAAACAAAAGCAAAAATAAACTATTGAGACCACATCAAAATAAAAAGCTTTTGCACAGCAAAGGAAATCATCAACAAAACAAAAAGGCAAGTTAAATGAATGGGAGAAGATATTTGCAAGTGATATATCCAATAAATGTTAATATCCAAAGTATATAAAGAACTTAAACAACTCAATACCAAAAACAAAAAACATAATCCAATTAAAAAATGGAGCAGGTGCCTTGAATAGACATTTTTTCAAAGAGGACATACAGATGGTCAGCAGACTTATGAAAAGATGCTCAACATCACTAATCATCAAGCAAACCAAAAACACAATGATACAACATCTCACACCTATCAGAATGAATAGTATCAAAAAGAGAAGAAATAACAAGTATTGGTGAGGATGTGGAGAAAGAAGAACCTTAGTGCAGTCTTGGTAGAAATATAAATTGCTATGACCACTGTGGAAAACAATATGGAGTTTCCTCAAAAAATTAAAAATGGAAATACCATATGATCCATTTCTAGGTAGTTACCCAAAGAAAATGAAAACCTTAATTTGAAAAGATATATGCACCCCTGTATTCATTATTTAGAATAGCCAACATATGAAAGCAACCTAAGTGTCCATCGATAGATGAATGGATCAAGATGTCTTCTTGTCTTTCTCTGTCTGACTTATTTTACTTGACATAATATCCTCTAGGTCCATCCATGTTGTTGTGAATAGCAAGATCTCACTCTTTTTTATGGCTGAGTAGTATTCCATTGTGTTTGTACCACATATATATATGTGTGTGTACATATGTATATATAGTGTATATATAGTAATAATATACACATATCATATATATATACACATCACATATACATATATAAATATATACATATATGCATATATGGCATATGGTAAATATGTTGTATTTGTCATGAATAGCAAAATCTCATTCTTTTTTATGGCTAAGTAATATTCCATTTTGTGTGTCTGTGTGTGTGTGTACCAGATATGTATGTGTATATTTATATTTATATGTGCATATATAGTGTATATATGTGGCATGTGGTGTAATATATATAGTAATATATAATATATAGTCATAATAATATATAGTATATAATATATAGTAGTAATAATAATAACTAATAATAATATATATGGTAAAATATATGTAAATCTATACACATATATGTGTATATGGCATGTGGTATATGGATATATATGGGATGCGCGTGTGTGTGTGTGTGTGTGTGTGTGTGTGTGTGTGTACACAAGGGACTATTACTTGGCCATGAGAGAGAAGGAGAATTTGGCATTCAGGACAACAGGGATGGGCCTAGAAAGTATTACGCTAGGTGAAGTGAGTCAGGCAGAGAAAGACAAATGCCATATGTTTTCACTTACATATAGAATCTAAGAAACAAAATGAATGAGCAAACAAGCGAAAAACAGAAACAGACTCATAAATACAGAGAACAAACCAGTGGTTGCCAGAGGACCGTGGCGTGAGGGGCTGGGTAAAATAGATGAAGAGGATTAGGAGGTACAAACTTCCAGTTATAGGACAAATAAGTCAGGGGAATGAAAAGTACAGCACAGGGGACGCACCTGGGTGGCTCAGTCGGTTAAGCCTTGGCTACCTTCGGCTCAGGTCATAATCCCAGGGTTGTGGGATCGAGCCCCACGTTGGGCTTCCTGCTCAGTGAGAAGTCCGCTTCTCCCTCTCCCTCTCCCTCTGCCCCTCCCCCCCCACTTGTACACTCTCTCTCAAATAAATAAATAAAATCTTTTAAAAAAAAGAAAAGTAAGCAAAGGGAATATAATCAATAATATTTTAAGAACTTTGTGTGGTGACAGATGGCAACTACACTTAGAATGGTGAGCATTATGTAATGTATAGAATTGTCAAATCATTATGTTGTGCACCTGAAACTCATATAACATTGTATATCAAATATATTTTAATAATAAATTTTTTTAAATGGAACTTTGGGTTACTACTTGCATTTAGCAGGCCAGGGCCAAGAAGGTTAAAAGTGATGCGATTCACAGACCTGTCTCAACAAAAGGAGGGTTGGGGGAGATAAAGAAGACCTCTTAAATACTTGTTTACCAGCTGTTTACCAGATGCTGCAGTTGTAACTTAACGTATGTGATCTAATTTAGTCTTTAAAACAAGCTATGATATAGCGATAGCCACCCCCCGCCCCCCGACTGAGAGATTCTTCGGAGTCTAAACCAGTGTCCATCACCAGATTCCTTCCAATGGTCTAGGTGTGTCTCTCAAATTGGTGCCTGAGACTGACTGAGAAAGGATTTCGCAGACCACTTAGATTTTATTTTTAAGTATGTAAGGGGAGTCATCTGCTTTCACCATCATTTCAAAAACCAAGAAACACTGAAACATCAAACAAGAAGAACATAATCTGGGACCAAACGATGGTCAGTATTGGATTGGTTTAGTGTTATGAAAAGCTCACTGGATTATTCGTTTTTCTCACTCCAACCCAAAGCACTGACAGCCTCATCATGGTCCATGTTCCATCTGCGCACCAGCATTCGGTGACCGCTGACCTAAACACCTTGGGCAATTTGATCTTGGCAAAACTACTTATTAAAGAATGAGGTAAAAAGTCAAAGACTAATTCATCGTTCAGGGAATGCAGAAAGGTCCCAAACCACGGACCCTGAGGGAGTTGGGTGGGAATGACAAAAGGCAAAAAGCAAGTAGACATCTTTGAAAAAAAAGGATATCTATCTAGGGTTCCCTGGAGCTTTCGTCTACTTTTTAATAGGATTATTAGAATTAGAAACCTATCCTCTGGAAAATTCATGCCTTAGGAGTACTGTTTTCTTCTTTCTACACTTTGTCAAAAGCTTAAAGTCTTTTCTCTGACTCCCGGTCTTTTGTGATTCCCAGTGGGCTTTCCTTCTTCCTTCTGCTCTTTTGTACTTCTCTCCTCCCCTCTACATAATAGCAACGATTTCTTGGTCATCTTGTAGTACTGGCACACCAGTAGCTTCTTAGAACTAAGTGAAGTTTAGTGAAAACAATCCGTCAAGGCTGTGGTAGGAGTGGTAGAATATACTAGCAGCAGAACAAAGAGTCCATGGGTTTCAGAATAAGAGGGGAAATCCTGGTTTGGAATCCCAGCTAGAGTACTTCGTGGTGGCCATTACCTAACCTCTTTGAGCCTCAGCTTCCTTATCTGTACGCTGTGTTTAGCATTATCCAACTCACTGGGTTGAAGAAGAAACAATTGTATATATCTAGCATAAGTTGCTTTCAAGAAATACTAGTTTCTTCTTCATCTCCCTTTTCCCTCCCTTCAGGATTTGTGAGGAGTATTCTGCCATTTGCCTGTCCGGGAGGTCTTTCTGAGGCTTTTAATTTTTTCATCTCCTGTCACTATATGCTCTCTGTGACAGAAGATAGGCAGGCTACAGTCCAGTCAATCAACCAAGACCTACTGGTTTGCATAAATAATTTTCAAACACAGCTAACAACTCACAGTCTGCTTCTTCTTGCCTTTCAGATATGTTCCCAGATGAAAGGACCTCAGCTTCAGTTCAGCATCCTACACGAACAATTTTTAAGGGCTCATCTAACTGGAAAAAAAATCAAACTGGGGAGAATTCAATATGATTTTATCTGGATTGATATAATTTGGGATTTTTCTTTTTGTTGGGGTTGGGTGTTGCTCTTGTTTTTTGGGGGTTGGTTTTTTATTTTTGGATATTGAATAAAAGTTCATTTAAAAGAAGTATCCATTAATTCAATGTAAAGGAACTAATTCTTTTCTTTCTGCCTGTATTTTTCCTAATGAGGAACAGTAAATCGATACCCACTTCTTATAGAGAAGCAGTAAATTTTGGCAGTAAGCCAAGACTGTTTGGGTTTGAATGACAGCTCTGCTACTTACTATGTGACTTTTCAATTGCTCTGTGCCTAGATTTTCTCACCTGTATAATAGGATAATAATATTTACCTAGGAAGTCACTGTCAGGAATCAAAAGTCAATACAAGGGAAGTATTTAGGAAATTGTTAGGCACATGGTATGCACTCAGGGATTATGACTATTATTAGTTAGTAGCTTTTCAACAATTAGGGAGTACCTACTAAGTGTTAGGCACAGCCTTAGAGACTATGAAAGATTAAAAAAATGGATTGCCATCTCTGCTTTCAGAGATACCATTTTTAAGGAAGAAGGGAACTGTTGGAGACTGTTTATTAGCTTACAAAACACTTCCCACAGGCAAGTGATAGAATTATTATTATCCTTGTTATTTTGCTCATGAATAATGGGAGGCTTAACATTAAGTGCCTTGCCCAATGTTGCTTAACTAGAGAGCATCAAACCAACATTCCTTTAAGATCTGAGACTTCAAAAATTCATGCTGTTCCACTTCCAGCACATTATGGCTCACAAAAAGTCTCAGAGACTATCTCACTTTCCTTTACCTTTTTAAGAATTTAGTTGGTGCCTAATAATCCAAGTGAAGCCATAACAGTTATGCTGAGAGGATCTTTATCCCTAGTTGTATGGGGCTCAATACCCCAGGGCATTCTTCCACTTCAGGCAGGTGCACCTGGCAACAGAGACTTTGCCTTGTCTGGAACCACTGCCAAAAGCCTTCCTTGCCCACATGAGTCTGAAACTGCAATCAACTGTCTAAACGAGCATTAAAAGCTTTGGATCGATATTGAGATTGAATAATTGAGCCTTTAAATGGTTCCTGTCTATGGGAACAAATGTATTTATTGATGATAGCAGAAGAAAACACCATGATAAAGGAGGCAAGATTCATGTGTTGTTTCTTTTGGTATCTCCAACTAATGCTTTCGCCATCACAACAACCCCAGTGTCTAGCACAGTGCCTGGTACATAGTAGGTGCTCAACAAATAGTTGTTGGGATGAATGAATGACTCTGTCCTATACAAACTATTGAAAAAGTCTGGAAAGTCAGTTTTTGACATTTATTAAAATGAGAAACATGGTCAGCTTCTAAGAATACTTTGTAGAATTGGGGTGCCTGGCTGGCACAGTTGGTTGAGTGGACGACTCTTGGTTTGGGCTCAGGTCATGATGTCAGGGTCCTGGGATCGAGCCCCATGTCAGGTTTCCTGCTCAGAGCAGAGTCTGCTTGGGACTCTTTCTCCCTCTCGTTCTGCCCCCCTGCCCCGCTTGCACACGCACGCATGCGTTCTCTCTCTCTCTCAAATAAAATAAAATAAATAAAATCTTAAAAAAAAACAAGAATACTTTGTAGAATTAAAATGGTTCATCCTAATCTTCTTTCCTTTTTTGACTGTGAAGAGGGAAGTAGCCTGGCACAACTTAAAGCCCTGGAGGAGGTCTCCGCAAGCCCGGGTTTCAGTCCAAGCCTTATGACTGGGTTGTTTTATGACGTGGAATGTGTTAACACATCCTCTTCAGGTCTCGGTTTTGTATTTTGTCAAGTGCAAGAGCTGGACTAGGTTAATTCAGCTCTCACTGTCTGTGCATTCAAGTATAATTTTTATATTTACATGACCTAAAAAGTAGGATGAAAAAAATGCCCGATCAAGGTGAAATAGGCAGACATTGCCCTGTGCACCTCTATCCTTCACAGGTGGCCTCTCACAGAGCTTGCTCTGTCCTGACTAAGGTCCTTGCCCATTAAAACCTGCCCTCAAGAAAGGTGTTAGTTTTGGGGCGCCTGGGTGGCTCAGTCGGTTAAGCATCTTCCTCTTGATTTCAGCTCAGGTCATGATCTCAGCATCCTGGGATCGAGGCCCAAGTTGGGCTCCATGCTCAGTGCAGAGTCTGCTTGTCCCTTTCCCTCTGCTGCTCCCCTGTTTGAGCTGTCTCTTTCTCTCTCAAATAAATAAATAATAAACTCTTTGAAAAAACGGTTTTAGTTTTATATTAGTTATCAATTGCTGCATAATAAACTACCCCAAAAGTTAATGGCTAAAAACAACAAATACTTAGTGTTCTCACCGTTTCTGTGGATGTAGAATCTGGGCATTAACTTAGCTAAGTGCCTCTGGCTCAGGGTCTCTCATGAGGTTGCAGTCAAGCTGTTGGCTAGGGCTGCAGTCATGTCAAGCTCAACCGAGGCTGAAGAATCTGCTTCCAAGCTCACTCATTTGGCTGTTGCCAGGCCTCACCTTCTTGCTCTGTGGACCTCTGCATGGGCTAAGTGCCCTCATGACATAGCAGCTGGTGGTCCAAGAAGGCAGAGCCAGAAACTGCCCAAGACAGAAGCCATGGTCATTTGATAACTATCCTTGAAAATGACATGCCATCACTTCTGCTATATTCTAAGTGTTAGAATCAGGTCAACAAATCCAGCTCACACTCCAGGGTTGGGGATTACACAAGAGTGTGAATACCAGGAGGCAAGACCATAGGTGGCCATCTTAGAGACTGCCTGACACAGCTATCATTTACATACTCCAGTGGGCTTTAGATATTTGTGTTCATCAGGGTGTCGTAGTCTGTTCAGGCTGCTATAACAAAATACCACAGACTGGGTAACTCATAAACAGCAGAGATTTATTTCTCATGGTTCCAGAGGCTAGACGTTCAAGATCAGGGTGCCAGCATTGTTAGGCGAGTGCCCCTGGGTTACAGACTTCCCATTGCATGAAGGGTACACGGGCAAGGGAGCTCTCTCGGGCCTTTTTTATAAGGGTATTATTCTCATTCATCAGTCACCTCCCAAAAGGCCCCACCTCCTACAACCATCACCCTGGTATTAGGATTTTGATGTATGAATTTAGGGGAAACACAAATATTCAGACTACAGCACAGGTAATATTTTAATTGTGGGATGCCAGGTTCTGTCTACTCCACAAGGAATTTAAGCATATTCCTTGAACACAGTGCAGAAGTTAGGTAATAAGCTAGGGAATAATGTGGAAATGGGGACAGAGAGGCTATGGCTCCCATTAAAACTGAAACCATAGCCATATTTATGAGTCCTACCATATGCTAATCACCATGGTGGGCACCAAGCAGATATGGTTATATAAAATCTAGTGCCCTTCCCCAAGGTAAAATATATTTGTTCTTGGCTGCCTCCCACAAACCTCCACAACCCCACAAAGAGAATTAACTGAAAAAAATTTCTCACCCTATTTGAAGACTAGAGATAGAATATTATAGTGAATGAAACACAGATCTCTTGCACCATCCCAGTCATGAGTACATCATTTAAACTAAGATTCCTCATCTGAAGAAAAATGGTGATACGATCCAACCCATCTATTTCACAGATGTATGATATATAGTTATTTCCAAGAAAGGGCTTTTAAAAATTAAAGCACCAGGGGCACCTGGCTGGCTCAGTCAGTGGACCATGTGGCTCTTGATCTCAGGGTTGTGAGTTCAGGCCCCCCACTCGGTGTAGAGATTACTTAAAAACAAAATCTTTTTAAAAATTTAAAACATGTCTCAAATTTACAAATACATTATAATTATACAATTTTTCTTGGGCACAGTGAGAGAAGCAACTCTTGACTTCTCCCCATTTTTCAAGAGATGTGTGCAAACTTAGTCATTGGACATCTACAGAAACATGTCATTCTTACTGAAATGTGTGAGTCCATCGACAGGGCTCCACTAGTCAGGATCACCTAAATTGTGCTGTGGTAACAAACAACCCCCGAATCTGTAAGGCTTAAACCCAGAAAGCATTATTTTTCTCTCACACTCTTATGTTCCTCCCCAGCTGACTGACGCTCTGCTCTGCGTCCTATCAGTTGGATGAGTCCTGGACTAATGAAGAACGGAAACACACACTGGCTCTTAAGTGACCCAGAAGTGACCCATACCATTTCCCCTTTCACTATATTGCCCAAGACGAGTCCTATGATGGTCAAGACTAGCTTCAGAGGGTAGAGAGTCGATCTTCCCCTATGCCCAGGAAGGGAGGTTCATTGTGGGCATCAGAAAGCAGCACTAACGTCTTCCATACTGCCTTCTGAGAAAACAGAGAGCTTGTATTTTCAAGCTTCAAGAGACAATGAACTTGTGACAGAGTTCTAATTTGTAGGCAAGGCCCTCTTATTTATGAATCATCTAAGATGATTTTTTCTGCAAAATGAGAGATTATACCAAACTATTTTTTACTTTAAAAAAACACAGGGTTTATTAGGCAATCTTATCATCATTACCACTTACTACAGTACGTCTCAAACTCCTGTTTTCACAGAAAAGTGGTCCTCTGTGCGCATGTGTGCATTTTCTTAGGACGTGAGTATTTTCTTGGGATTCTGGGAAATGGAAAGACATGATTGGCTTAAGGTCAAGTTTAGTCAATGCTTATAAGTTTCTATTTGCAAGGTTAATGACGTAGCACCTTCTAATTCAGCAGCACTGAAACTTGTTATAAATTTATTAGCTCAGTTGCATCTGGTTTAGATTGGCCTTCAAATCACAGACTACTCACAGACTACCTCCCCGGGCTTCCTCTCCTTTGGATTTCTACCACCATGCCAATCCACATGAACACTGAGTGGAGCCTCCATTAGTTCTGGCTTCTTGTCCCAGTTCTGCTACTAACGGACTGCACTGCTCAGGGAAAGTTGTTCTACCTCTCCAGGGCTTATCTCTAAAATGAGGGAGCTGGCTGGCAGAATTCTTTCCAGCTACAACTGCTTATGGTTCTAAGTCAGCTGTGCAGCTAGAGAGAGAGCCTTTGTATGTTTCCTCCTTTTCCCGAGTTGATCAGCACCAAAGGAGCTCTCTCAGCAAATGCAGGGCCCCCTAACGTACAAAAGAAATGCCTTTGAAGATGACTCACGTTTCAGCACCTCTCAATCTATTATTTCCTGGGCTCCCTCCTTGTCAGCCTTGGGGTCCAGAACCATGGCAGCCAAGTGTAATTTACATGCATGGTCCTTTTAATACCCTGCTCCTGACTTAAAACAAAGAAGAAAATACACAGAAGTTGAAAACTATTCCCCCGATTATACCACTGACAGTCTTCAGAGGTTTTGCTGTGATGGTGATGTTGCTGATCTTAAGAAAGTCACTGTTACGACTTTTAATTGTTGATTCTTCTAAACACTTTTTCCAGCCACATATGTCATATTGATGGATTCAAACATGTTGGAGCACTTGTCTAGAATACAGTCATATATATATATATATATATATACATATGGTTTTGTTGATGTGAGGTCACAGGAGAAATTATTTTTGTAGAAGAAAAATGTTTTTGGGGTGCCCAAAGATAAATAGCTTTCTAAAAAGTGGCTTCAGGGACAAGTTAATGTTTTGCTTGGAAATGTCTTCAACACCTTGAAAATGGTTGCTCTAAGATGCACAGTCTTTCCTGAATTTTCTGGGTAACTTGGCAAGACTCCAAATATTTTGGAGTCCCGTCCATTTTGAGTCAAGCCATAGTGACTGAGTAACCTTGAGCAAGTTACAGTGACTCTCTGAGCCTCAGTTTCTTTGTCAACAAAATGGAAAGAATACCTCTCTAACAAATTTTCGCAAATATTAAAGAAATGAACATAAGTAAAGCCCAGAGTATAGAGATTACACATGACAGATGACCAACATCTTCATTCACACAGAACTGTCAGGATAAGATGTGTAGCATGAGATGAGGTTTGCAATGTTACACATGCAGCCCATTCTAAGCATGAATCAAAATATTAGGTCAGACATTTAAAGAGCAGGGAAGGAAATGGGATGCCTTGACTTAGGCAACTATATCTTATGAGTTAAGACAAACCATGTCTTTGGATTTTGTCACAATTTAACTAGACAGTTTGAGCTCCCTACTGATCACAGTGTGAGTAATATTCATTTCTGTTTTACTTTATTATCTGACTTATTGGTTCCATAGTGTACACAGAGCTATAGTATATGGCTAGACCAGAGAGGGAAGGGATATGAAGCATCTATGTTTTCAATGTACCCTGACTTTAGGCTGGCCAGCATAAAAAAGAATGCATACAAAATTCTTTTTATAAATTTTATAAACAAAGAGCAAACAGTTCATACCGTCATTCAAGCGATAACTCCGAGAAATGTCCTTCCAGTAGATCTGAATTAGGCCATATGTCATCATGTACTTTCAGTGTTTTTATTTTTTTTATGTTTTTTAAAGATTTTATTTATTTATTTGACAGAGAGAGAGCACAAGCGGGGGGGAGGGGCAGAGGGAGAGGGAGAAGCAAGCTCCCCACTGAGCAGGGAGCCCAACGCAGGACCCAATCCCAGGACCCTGGAATCATGACCTGAGCCGAAGGCAGACTCCTAACCGACTGAGCCACCCAGGTGCCCCTTTTCCGTGTTTTTAAATAGAAATCCCGAGAAGGCATTGAACAAAATAAAATTTCATGCTAGCGAAGTTCTGTCTATACTTCAGTTTAGGATCCAAAAGATATTCTTTCCTAATCTCCACGGGTCAAGTTTGGAATTCATTTTTATTTTTATTCCACATCTTTAGGTCTTTCCTTCCATACTTTGATAACTTCTCCCACCATTTTCTGGGGCAAAGAACCAACCTACCTCTCCTGATTTTACGTCTTTTGAAAAAGCTCAACCCAGAGCTGTATTTCCACTTCTCTCTTCATTCTCATATACTAGGATTTCTTGCTTCAATACAGTCATCCCTCCTGCTTGCCTTTTTGTTGTTGTTCCTCTCCCCAAATTCATTTTTGTTTCCTCAGGCCCCTGCTACAGAATCTTTTTGCTGAAAGAGATCTCACATATTTTATAGCCTTCTTTCTATGCATGGGTAAACCAATGCCCTGAGAAATGACATGAACTATACTTTCAAGTTCCCCATCCTTTTCAGTAGGAACCAAGCCCGACCCCTCTTCTTTGTGGCAAAATGGAAAAAGCCCGAAAAAAAATCACTTGCTTAATGAGAGCAGGTAATTTTGATTCTTTAAATTCTTTCCCCATGCTTGAAATGTGGGTGTTTGAGTGGATGGGCAGTATGGAGGGGAATCGGGGAAAATTGGATACATGGCAGATAAATTTGTTTGCAAGTTAAAAATCCATGGTTTGCATCTAATGTAGTCATTTAATCTATCCAACAGGAAGGGGAGGTATCTGACAGGCTTCTTTCTTTTTGCCCAAGTGCCACCTTCCAGCTGTGGTCTTGTGGTAATATGGCTAGTACAATTAGAAACCAAAATTAGAAACCAAGCAACCACAAGAGGAAAAGCCTCTGGAGCAACTCTAGGCCCTGACCCAGAATTTCTAGCCAAGGACACTGAGGGAGCCTGTGCTTTGCTGTACATATGGTCTCCAGCCTGCAACTAACTCTCCCAACAGTGGGCAATCTCCGCATACCTCACGTGCATACCTGGAAACCTTCATGCTCATTTAACTGAGACTTTTCAACAAATCTCAGAGAGAAAGAAAACTAGATAACCAGTTACTTAACTAAGGGCCATAACTCAACTCATCTTTGGGTGTCATCAACAATTCTCCAACCTGATATGTGTTTTTCATCAAAACCACTGATATGAGCTTCCCTGACGTTGAGCAAGGGGCTGTATTGTTATTTTAAAGAAAAATTATATTGTCAAACACATGAATTTTGAAACATCTGTTTTCATTCTGAATTCATTTTTCCCAACGAAGTTTCATCAGTCAGAAGTACCATCGAAGACCCAGGAACTTGAAAATATTCACAAACTCCTACCCCAAAAATAAACGAGTTGTCAAAGTCACAGATTTGGGCGGGGGGTTGGGGGTGAAGGAAAGGAAGTTGCAAACCAGTCCCACTGGTGATCTGGCCTTAGGAGAGCCAAAGGTGCAAAAAGACCCACTGAATTTTTCTCTTTCTACCCAGTTGTGCAGTGACATATGGATAAATTCCAAGATTCACCACCAGTTTAAAATTGTTTCATTATGACTCTGGGTTGTCTGAGATATACATCAGTATCATCTCCCAGGGGGCCACGGTGAATCAGAGAAACACTTCTGAACCCTGGAGTCCTGAACTCCAGCCCCTCACGCACCAATGACACTCAGCTGGGTCAATAATACTTACCTTCTAAAAAAACATGGAAATGTGATATTACTCCTTCATTAAAACAGCCTTGTGAGCTGCTCTGTTTATGCGAATTAAAAAAAAATTGTGTTGGTGAATTATGTGACAATTAGTGAAATTTCAGGAAGGAAAGCACGCAGGAATCATATTTTATGGCCATGCTGCCCCCGGGATATTATTGTTAGTGTCTGATTTATCCACAGTCTGTTAGAGAGATGATATTCTCCTTCTGTATTTTTAGAAGAGTTGGGGGCAAGACTAAAACAGTTATTATATGGCCAGAGATGGATTTATATTCGTATTATATTGCTTCCCAGGGCAGTCACATAATCTTGAGTAAAAAGGGGGAACAGGGTAATGATAACACTACATCCTGGCCATAAGACATAGAGCCTTCTCTTTATTTTTTTTTATTATTATGTTATGTTAATCACCATACATTACATCATTAGTTTTTGATGTAGTGTTCCATGATTCATTATTTGAGTATAACACCCAGTCCATGCAGAACGTGCCCTCCTTAATACCCTTCACCGGGCTAACCCATCCCCCACCCCCCGCCCCTCTAGAAACCTCAGTTTGTTTTTCAGAGTCCATCGTCTCTCATGGTTCGTCTCCCCCTCCGATTTCCACCCTTCATTCTTCCCCTCCTGCTATCTTCTTCTTCTTCTTCTTTTTTTTAACATATAATGTATTATTTGTTTATTTGTTTCAGAGGTACAGGTCTGTGGTTCGACAGTCTTACACAATTCACAGCACTCACCATAGCACAAACCCTCCCCAGTGTCTATCACCCAGCCACCCCATCCCTCCCACCCCCCACCACTCCAGCAACCCTCAGTTTGTTTCCTGAGATTAAGAATTCCTCATATCAGTGAGGTCATATGATACACGTCTTTCTCTGATTGACTTATTTCACTCAGCATAACACTCTCCAGTTCCATTCACGTCATTGCAAGTGGCAAGATTTCATTCCTTTTGATGAGAGCCTTCTCTTTATGCAGAGTTTCTCAATGTCAAGTTCCACGGGGCATTTGATATTGTGACTGGACTTTCCAAGTCAGCTGAAATCGCAGTTGTCACGTAATTACCAAAGGTACATCTTGTGCATTGCAAACCACATGATGATGGAGAACAAAAGACCAAAGATACCTGGGGGACGGAGACACATGAAATCCTTGTGTTTTGTTTTTTCATCGTAGCTAACAGGCAAAATAAGGACCAGCTCTGGCACCCATGGTTTTGACTCAAACGCTGGTAACACATGGGTTCGAAGAATACCACCGAAATCCAGCTCTGGCCTGTTCTTAATCATGTGTCTCTGATGGTGTGTCTGAGGCACCAAGCTCCATGACCAGGGACAAGCTTAACTAAAATGATGCTGTGGTTTGGAGGAACACGCCTGCCAGGATCCTAATGAACTTAGAGAAGCCAGGGCTGGGCTGAGATAGTGTCATGTGGTCTCTTTGCAAGGACAGGAGGCAAAGGCTATTTTAAGAACAATTTGGTTTTTGGTGATCTCTGTGAAGTTTATGAGTAGTCGGAGAAGAGAACATAAAACTGGTTCTACACATGTAATTAAAATACAGGGTAACTAAATTCATGTGTAAGTAATAGGAGAGCCGAGTTGAGCCAGCAGATCATAATAAGCATCCTGGTTGAAGTGAAGAGCAATTTGTGGTGGGGCTTTCAAATTCCTACTTTAGTGGACAGATTTGGAAAGCTCACCGATAGTCTTCCTGGCTGGGTAGGTTTACTTTCATAGCCCTTTCATTTCCAAAATGTCTCTAAAAATAGCAGCTGGATTTGGTTTTGTTTTTTGTTTTTTGGTTTTCTTTCCTGCTGGAGAAATCACAGCTTTAGAAATGAATCCATTTCATGGGAGCAAACAGCAGATTTCAACAGCGATCAGCGTTGCTCTCCTCCCGTCTGTGGTGGGGCGGGGAAGTTACTGGGCCCTCAACTGCATTGTATCCCACACGACCCCGGGGCCTCTCAAGTTCCAAAGCCTATTCTAAATGCGAATTTATGAAATGAAGACAACGGAATGGGGGAGGGGACTTTACAAAAAAAAACAGATGTTACTATCCTGAAGTTTGCAGTCATGTGGACCAAACATCTCTATGATGAACTGAATCATTCCCTTTGTCCCGGGCCAGTGTGGGGTCAGGGACCTACCCGTTCCTTCCATCCAGAGGCAGGCAGCTGGGCCGCTCCATTGTCAGCAGTATGAGGTGCCGCTGCAAAGTGGTTGGCCTCCTACGTGAGCAAGACTCCCACCACATAGAGGTGTTTGCCCGTTGTTTCTAAAAAAGCCCTCTAGGGACACCTGGGTGGCTCAGTTGGTTAAGCATCTGCCTTCGGCTCTGGTCACGATCCTGGGATCGGTCCTGGGATCGAGTCCCGCATCGGGCTCCTTGCTCAGCGGGGAGCCTGCTTCTCCCTCTGCTTGCAGTTCCCCCTGCTTGTGTGCATGCTCTCTCTCTCTCTCTGACAAATAAATAAATAAAGTCTTTTAAAAAAAAAAAAGCCCTCTAAAACAGACCCCAGATAACCACGGACCAAATTCATAAGGCGCTTGGGCATGGCGGGGATGGCAGGATGTGAACAGATTATGGAAGAACAAAAGATCCTCCACATGGTTTTATACTAGAAGTGATCTGTAAAAAGAAAAATCATGCAAAAAAAAAAAAAAATCCTAGTCATGGGCCATGGCCTCCAGAATCTCAATGTCTAAACCATACATGCATATTCTGGGGAGAACAATCTCCCTTCTTCTGAAGTGAGCCATTAGCTTAAACCATAAACTGACCGAACAGCAGAATGAAAGAGTGCAAAGGGTCTTCGACTTTATCCTGACTAATTGCATCATTTCCCCTCCTGGGGAAAAACATCCAAAGACGCAAAACAGACAACTTTCAAAACTGCAGACCAGTCCTCTGTGCTAGAAGCAGAGGATCATGGTGAGTTCAGGATCAGACAGATCTGGTGTCAGACCCCGGGTCTGTCCCTTCCTGACTGTCACTTCCCCTCTCAAAGTCTCCGTTCCTGTACCTGTCAAGTCAGGGTAACGAGATCGAGGTCAGCAAAGGCGGCTCAGCCATAAGTGTGGCACCAGCCCCTGCCAAAGCAGTATTAATAATAAGAAATGTGTTTGAATTGGGTAAAATGAGACGATTCAGGGGAAAAAAATAATAACTTTTAGTGGATTGGCAGAAAAGGGGGAAAAAATCAAATATGCTGCTGTTGTTTTCCCCCAGAGCCCTGGGATTTCTCAAGCCCGGTCTTCCAAGACCACAGGGGCAAAGCGAAGTTGGGAGCGCGGGCTTCCAGGACCTCCCACCCCACACCTACTCCCTCCTCAGCCAGAGAGACTTTGCAGCTTTCCCTTTTCCATACTGGGTTTACTGGCTTACACCCTACTGGAGAAAATACGGAGAGATGTTAAGTACACATCATCCTCCCCCACGATACTCCCAGTTGCTTCTGGAAGGCACAGCACACACAGGACTGAATGTGCAAGGCTGGGCAGCCTCAGAGAAGCCAAGTACCATTGCAGCATCTCACCTCTGCAATGAAAGGCTTGGACAAACCACCCCCTGCCCCAGGTCTCTCTGTCCCCTGAGGGCCATGAAGAAGGGGAGGGAGGGCAGGAACTTCAAAAGGAGCCAGGTGTTTCTCCTCGTTTTAACTCCCGCTAGGGCCCTGATATCGTCCTGGCAAGGAGGCAAGAAATGGGGCTCACTCCGCATGTGGGGGAGGCAAAGTGGCTTTGAGCAATCCCGAGGACGGTTGCCACGAAGCGCCGGCTGCCCGTGTTTGTTGAACTCGGAGACTTGAATAATATTGTGCACTTTATCTTTATAGCCTCTTTTATGCTAACAGGCCTAGGGGTAACAAAAAAGGGCAATGCACTGTGGTCTGCTAAAAGCCTTGTCGTTTGATTGCTTCATAATTCCTCCATTCATCTAATTTGGAGTGCGCATTTGAGCAACAAACCTGTCCGTCACCCTTAACAAGCTCTTTGGGACAGACCGGAACAATCTCCCATAATGTAAACAGCCTTCTCCTTCGGCAGGGAAAGAAAGCACACCACACGTTTTTAACACTCATAGATGTAATTGCTTTGGACTTTCTGCTCGTGGTTTTGGATTCCTCAATTCCCCGGACTCCTCATCGACGGGCATCTTTTAAAACCTGCTTTCCCCACCCTCCTACACTGTTGGTGGGAATGCAACTGGTGCAGCCACTCTGGAAAACAGTATAGAGTTTCCTCAGAAAGTTGAAAATACAGCTACCCTATGACCCAGCAATTGCACTACTGGGTATTTACCCCAAAGATACAAATGTAGGGATCCGAAGGGGTATGTGCACCCCAGTGTTTATAGCAGCAATGTCCACAATAGCCAAACTATGGAAATAACCGAGATGTCTATCAACAGATGAATGGATAAAGAAAATGTGGTACACACACACACACACACACACACACACACACACAATGGAATATTATGCAGCCATCAAAAAATTAAATCTTGCCATTTGCAACGATGTGGTTGGAACTAGAGGGTATTATGCTAAGCAAAATAAGTCAATCAGAGAAAGACGAGTATCATATGATCTCATTGATATGAGGAATTTGAGAAACAAGACAGAGGATCCTAGGGGAAGGGAGGGAAAAATGAAACAAACCAGAGAGGGAGACAAACCATAAGAGACTCTTAACCTCAGGAAACAAACTGAGGGTTGCTGGAGTGGTGGGGGGTGGGAGGGATGGGGTGGCTGGGTGGTGGACACTGGGGAGGGTATGTGCTATGGTGAGCGCTGTGAATTGTGTAAGACTGATGAATCAAAGACCTGTACCCCTGAAACAAATAATACATTATATGTTAATTTAAAAAATAATAATAAAAAATAAATTAATTTAAAAAATAAAATAAAAATAAAACCTGCTTTCCCCTATTCTTTCTTCCAAGCCACTTCATGCACATTTTCTTAACACCTTCCATGTACAAGCCACCACACCAGAGGAGGCAGGAGATGGGACCCTCTGTAAGATTTGGGCTTGGCTTCTTGGAAAAGGAGCCACTGAACTAAGGGGTAAGTTGACTGTGGTTTTGACTTCAGCTCTTGCACTCAGTGGCTGTGCAACCTTGGCATATGAACCATCTTCTTCCATCTAAGTTTTGTCATTTGTAAATTGGGGTCCAAATATCATCTGCTACACACTGTGGAGATCAAACAGGATATTTCTGCTCACCCACCCATCCACCCACCTCCACGCCTCTCTGACCAGCCATTCTTCATAAACACGCAAACACAGATGCACCGCAAGGGAAAGAGAGAGTGAGGGAGAGTGAGAGGGAGCGAGAGGGACTTCCCATCAAGTAAATATGGATTTTATCTCAGTTCTTCAACTGCTTCCCAGAAGATCAAGACCCTCCCTCTGTTAACGGTATGTCCTAATTTGCACGATGTCATAGCTGACATTATTGAGTAAAGGAAGGATCCAGAGGAGACTATGCCCCATTTCAATCAATCTGGGCAAATTGTCAAACGTCTGTAAGAACAGAAATGGCTTAAAATGAAGACAATTCTCAAAACAGAGATCTACCAATTCACATGGGGCAAATTTAAGGAATGCCAAATCAGACAACACTGCAAATTATGTCCTAAAGTTGAAAAGCCACCTGATCAATTGATTTCACTGCTTCGACAAGATTGACCATTTGTTTTGATGTCATAAAAAAAAAACAAATGCTATATTGCAAAAGTCATGAGAGTCATCAGACCATTTCTTGGCAGCCATCAAAAGCGGGTACATAAGGGACGTGCCTCCTTTTTCAATGAGTGAGTGAAGAAGTTGATGATAGATGAACACGAAAAACACAGGATCCTGAATAGCTTCTTTACTTTATGGAAATGGTCAATGGTGGTGAAATAATGAGTGACATAATGAAATCTGAAATAGATAAATAACTGTAGAAGGATAGAGAATGACCAAAGGGTAGTTAGGAAACCTCATGCATTCTACTTAGCTGACCTTGGGGCTAGGTATTTTAGGGAAGCTAAGAAGCTAACAGGGGTAAAAGGATTGGTTTGTTTGGGTGCTTTGTTTTGTTCTGCTTTAGGTCTGCTGGAGGCCACAATTATAAAATTGTGTCTGTCATGCTTACCAAACCAAGATGACCTGGTGGGCTAGGATCTACTGTTAGGATCCCAGTGTCCGGAGCCAGGCCCAGCTTACAGGAAGCCTTTAATAATGATGATGCCAAAGACTGTGATGACAGAAATAAGAATAATAATAGTTATTGCAACTGAAATAACAGTATTTAATATTTATTCAGCTCTTACTATGTTCCAGACACATTTCTAAGAATTACATGTAATATATATGCCTCTACCCACACACACAGACACACAGACACACACACACACACACACACACACTTGCTTTTAATACTTACAGACTCCCTCAGTAAAGATAATACTAGTTTTCCGACATTTGCAGAATTTAATTTAATATCTGTTTTGTTCCTGAGAATACCCAATTCCTCACCAGTCCATTCTTCCACTACCAAGGGCCATGGCTGTCTAACTGAGCTCATAGCGAGTCTCCCATGGGAGAGAGAAAGGACCCTGGCAGCAAGAGGGAAACTGCCAGAAGGGATTAGAAGGCCAACCTTCTCTGCTCTGAACACCGTAAAGCCAAAATCTTAATGGGGGCTATCCCTGAATGGAAGGATTGCGAGGCATTTCTATCTTTTTCTTTTGTGTGTGATAGTCTAACTATCAAACAATGAACGTGTATTACTTTTAAAAGACATCAAGAAAAACATTGAAAAACTGTTTTTTAAAGAAAGAAAGATGCTGGGTGCCTGGGTGGCTCAGTTGGTTAAGCGACTGCCTTCGGCTCAGGTCATGATCCTGGAGTCCCGGGATCGAGTCCCGCATCGGGCTCCCTGCTCGGTGGGGAGTCTGCCTCTCCCTCTGACCTTCTTCCCTCTCATGCTCTCTCTCTACCATTCTCTCTCTCTCAATAAATAAATAAAAATCTTTAAAAAAAAAGATTAAAGAAAGAAAGATGCTATAGCCTATGACACGAATTTGATTCAACAGTAAACTCTAGGATGCCAGGACACGTTACAATCAGTGTGGCAATGGCAAGACAGGAAGTAATGTCATCACAAACAATGGCCAGGACTTACTTGATTTTTCTGTCCAGTTTGAGGCCTGACTTCTCTGAGCCCTGAAAATGGTAATAAAAATGATTTGGGGGAAGAAAAACAGGACCTCTCTAGGAAGGTTAAGAAAGCTGGGATGAAGGAAAATAAGAGAGACAACTTAACTGAATTCAAGTGTATGAAAATTGTCATAAAAATGACATTGACCAGCTGTTCACCCTCCCTGTTTGGGACAACACAAGGAAATATGTCTCACATTGCAGTGAGAGTTGCTGTTCAACAAGATGACCTTCCTGAGGATAAATGTGACAGACCCTGAAAGTTCATGGCTCTCTGTCCCTGGAAATACTTAAAACTAATATAAACAGGCAACTCTTTTGGTCTGCATGTGATAGTTTTGCATGGAGCCTGACATGTTACAATCTTGCAATTCTAACCTAGCTCTGATGGACTTAATCTACTGCATTTGCATTGGAGCTAGGGTGGGAGAGCTTCATGTGGTGTTGTAGGAAAAACAAAATTTCTCCCTGATGTGCTTAAGAGTGAACTCAATTGTAACCACATTAACATCTCACTTATGAAACAGTTCAACAAAACAATCTCCTCCAAAAGGTTCCCTCTGAAAGAAACTTTGTAACAGAAACTATTCTAGAATAATATTGGATCTCTGCTCATAATTTCTCTCTTGCTGAACTGTATTAAAAACTGGAATTATAATTGGACATGGTGGAGTCATTTAACTGGAACCCATTAAATTGATGTTGCCAAAACCATGGTATTCTGGTTTCCTTTTTAGGGGTAAATTAAAAGAATATCCATGTTCCTGCACAAATAAACTCAATAGATCTAGTTTCCCATATTTCATACTTATTTAGTATTTAGTGAATGAATGTTCATTAGACATATTACAACAGGCCAAATATTTATGTGATATTTTACAATAAAGAATGTCCATATGTATAATCTTATCTGATCCTTACAACAATATTGCTAAGCAGGCCCAGAATATTACCTTTTTAAAGATTCTGCAAAACTAAGTTTAGGAAAAGTTAAATGACTTACTCATGTCTATCCTGCTCATAAGCATTTAAGACTAAAATTGAGGCCACAAGACTAATCTTTCACATCTTTTTGTATTTCACCATTCCATCCTACATTCTCCATCCTTTACAGAATACTTGGTGACATGCAGTCGAAAAGGTAAAGAGTATTAAGATTAAATAACTCCATAAGGCAATGCAATGTCACAGGAATCCATACAATCAGATGGCTAAAGAGTGGCATAAATCACAAAGGCTGCTAGAATTTAGAAAGCCAAGAAATCATGGTGGTGTGAAGGGTCAAGGCTTGATGAAGAAAATGGGACTTGATATCCTGAAATATGGATAAAGTTTTGTAGACTAAGAAATGAAGGGAAAATGTTTCAGGTAAAGAAAATGGCAGAAACACTCAGTGGGAACATCACTGGGGTTTCAGAGGACCATGAAGAGATTAGCAGGGGTGCAGTGTTCACATGGTCAGTGGGACCTGGAAGAATTTTGAATGGAGGCAGATTTAATATTGACTGAGTATCTTACTTGAGGCACTTTTTTTATTTTTTTAAGTAGGCTCCACTCCTGGTGCTGAGCCCAAGCCAGGGCCTGAACTCACGACCCTGAGATCAAACCCCTGAGATCAAGACCTGAGCTGAGATCAATAGTTAGACACCTTACCCGACTGAGGACCTAGGGGCCCCTGAGGCACTTTAAAAGCCTGATATCACTTACATTTCAAAGCATTCTAGAGGTGGTTATATTGCCTATTTTCCAAATGGGAAAAGTGACATTTCAGCCAGGTTAAATGGTTTGTCAAAGATCACAGAGATGTTATGGTCAACAGCAAAAAAAAAAAAAAAAAGACCACAAATTCCTGCTGTTCTGGAAAGCATTCCCTATTTCATTATGTCTTTATTTCTCCTTCCAAAAAGAAATGCAGTCTATTTCTTCACCCCTTGAATCAGAACTGGATTTGTGATGGAAATGTGGCAAAAGTGACATTATATGACTCCTAAGGCTAGGTCTTAAGAGACCTTGCCACTTTAATTTTTGTCCATTGAAATATTACCCTTGGGGCGCCTGGGTGGCTCAGTCATTAAGTGTCTGCCTCCGGCTCAGGTCATGATCCTGGGGTCCTGGGATCGACCCCCGCACTGGACTCCCTGCTCAGTGGGAAGATTGCTTCTCTCCCCCCCCCCCCCCGCTTGTGTTCCCTCTCTTGCTGTGTCCCTCCATCAAATAATAAATAAAATCTTAAAAAAAAAAAAAAAGAAAGAAACATTACCCTAAGACCACAATATAAGGCAGCTGGCCTAGCCTCCTGAAGGATGAGAAGCCATAGGAGCAGAGCTGAGGCACCACAGCCAATAGACAGCATCTCTTCCCAGATATGAGTGGGGACGTCTGGGACTTTCCAGTCCAGCCATCCCTCCAGCTGAATGCAACTGTACAGGCGAGCCCAGGTGAAACCAGCAGAGGAACCACTCACCCACCATGCAGGACCATGAGAAGTAATAATCCATGGGTTTGGGGGGTTTTTGTTGTGGGGATGTTTTCTAAGCCAAATTCTTTCTATCATACAAAGCCACTTCCTGAAATGTCAGGCTAGTGAGATTGGACTTTATCCAGTTATTAATTGAGAATTATTGAAGTATTTGAGCTATGGAATGAAATGAAGAGAGTACTCTCTAAAACAATTAGGTTGGCATTCTAAATTTCTGGAGAAGAAAGTAGAGGCACTTCATAAGTGATTGTAATAATCCAAGGTCTCATTCGTGAGTATTAAAGAGGTAGTTTAGACTGAGAATGCTAATTGCCTGCCTCATTTTCCACTCTCCTTCTTTCTTACTAGAAACCCCCAAATTTTCTGATCATATGGCCATCCAGAATAAAAGCCACATTTCTAAACCTCCCTTGTTTATAGTTATGGCCATCAGACTATGTTCTGACTCTTCAATTACAGCAGAAGTGTTATATGGGAGCTTCTTTTGCCCTGCTTTTCCTTGCTTTTTCCTAGTACTGTCAGCCTAAAACACAGAGACACAGACTCACACTCATCCACCATCTTGGATCATGAAGACAAGGGCCACACATTTGATACAGTAGAGCTGATAGATACCCTCATCGCTGATGTCCCCGTGATACCACCATCTCAACCCTCCCACCACAGCTTTATTCTTATGTCAGAAAAAGGGGAACTATTATCTCAGTTAAACTACCATTACACTGGAGTTTTGTCACATGCAAGTCAGCAGCTACCCGGAGAAATGAGGGCAGGGAAGAGGTAGGGAAGGAAGCCCCAGAGAACCTTGCTGTCTGCTGAAGTAGAGGAGACCAAGATGATGTCCACAAATTTAAAAAGTTTTGAATTTGGGTGATAAAAGTCACTATAGCATTTTCTCTCTTTTATCTACTCAGTTCCTACCCCACAACCAACACACCAGGGAGTTATTCAATCATGGGCATGTGGGCAGTCGGCCTTCACATTCTGTGCTCTGAACCCCACAAGGACAAGTTCAGAACGGTCGCCCATTCCCAAATGCAGCAAGGTAGAAAAGTTCATAGTCCGCATAATATGGTCATAAGAGAAGGCCAGCCAAGGTCAACATTTCAGTTCCTCTCTTACCAGAAATAGAGTTGCTCTTATCTCAGATACACTATCAACCTATACCATTTCATTAAAAGAAAAAAAAAGTCCTTTGGGGTAGAAAGAAATGGGGCTGAAGGTGATTGGGACACATCAGTCGACAAAAGAAACAAAGACACCTTCCTTCACAGAGCTTACATTCTCGAAAAGAAAGGCCAGCAAAGAACAATACACATGATCAGTAAAGTCTGGTATGTTAGTGATACATTCTCTGCAAAAGAGGGAGAAAAAAAGAGCACGTAGGACCAGCAGGGTCCTCAGTGGGACTAGGCGGGGGGAGCAATATTCATTCAGCAAGATCCATACTTTGCTAGACGGCACATTTGCTAGAGTATATGGAACTTTCTAGAAAAGGAGTTTGCAAACAGCCAAAAAAGTTATGTCTTTAGATTAATTTGCAGGAATAATGACAAAGGCATTCACTCTCTTTGGGTCAATGAGATTACCTGAGTGGTTGATCTAAACATGCATAAGAACTTCCTACTTTAGAAAAAGAAAAAGCCCAACAGAATTAAATTACCGAAGATACTGTTTAATAATTAAAATCATATAATAACTACAATCATTTTAATATAGCTCATGGTTTTTGAGCTCCTACTGTGCTAATTGCTTAGCAGAGATGAACTCTCAGAGCAGAGGGTCCTTGGGTAGCAGGACACCCTACTGAAGCACTTTTTAAGAACAGAATCAGAAATGTGTTCTTAATTTCCACAAAAACATGTGTGTGACTTTTTGCGCGTGTGCGTGCACGCGTGAATGTGTGTGTGTGTGTACCAACCCTGTAAATACTGGGGTATGCTTGCCTTGGGCACCTGAAGAGTTTGGTAAATATTTAGATGCCAGCTAGTTAAAATAGCATTAACTGAAACCTCTTTGAATATGCTGTGAGACAGGGGATGGGTTGTGGTATAAATTTATTGGCTGCTATTTAAATGAAAAGAATTACAATGCACCATAATGTTCATTCTAATCAAGTGATGCTCGAAGATTGAATTTCAGACTGTAAATGTGGTGTGCACATTTGTCTCTGAATGGGACCTTGCATCCCAGCTGTTGAAACATTTGTGGGAAGGTGAAAGTTTTGTGGACTAATAGATTCCTGCGGCAGGGCATACGCTTCACGCAGCAAAAGATGTTTTCACTGAAAAGACAAATCATCTCATTCTTCATAGACACACAGTCATTCTGGGTCTGCTTAAGCAAAACTTATTCTCCCAAGAAGGGTCTTGGACAGTGGAGAAGATCTATCTAGGAAGGAAAAGCAGTTTCTCCTTCTGAAACAGAGGTAATTTAGAAAAGTAAAATTTTGGACAACCTTCAAGATATTAGCTGAGAGTACCTCAAGTGTTTTTAAGCAATTGTTTAGTGATCCTGAGATATTATTTTTATTCATGCAGCAGTAAGCAAAAATAGACAAATGAGGTCATTGACAAAGTAGTTACTTATCTCTTCAGAAATGACGCTGAGTTAACTGCACCCCAAATCTCTGTAGAATAAAGCCAAACCAGAAATTTTAAGTAGCTCATCAAAAAGTCCATGAATTAAGTTGCTGCTAGAATTAGGATTTGGGCCCAGGATTCTAAAGTTAGTGTGTTGGGCCAGCATCCTTACCAACACATACACACACACAGGCTCACACACACATGCACACACACACACATACACTCACACAATACATACATACATTATGGAGCTGATGGACCAAATTACCATTTGTCCCCTTTAAATATCTAAGATTCCTGCAATGGATAAGTTTTGGACTGTTGTTTGGACAAGCAGCCTCTGTTCCCTCTTCCTTTAACAACAGTACCCAAATCTTTCTCTTAGACACAGCCTTCTCCCAGATGAACTTCAGGCTGCCTTCTACTCCAGCTTCAAGAACATGATCACTTCAGTCTTGGCCAGAGACCCACATTCCCCTGGCCACGGGGCTAGTTCGTGGTTGTGCATGTGAACTAATCTAAGCCAGACCTGGGGAGACATTTTCTGGGGCTACAGGGAGAAAGCCGGGTTCTCCTTCCTTGCCAACATGACATTGGAAGGGACTAATTCAGTCATCATGCCAATAGATGGAGTTTGAGAAAGAAGCCAGACTTAGAAAAAGCAGATATGGGTCAGAGATGGAAATGGACCAGCTCCTGAGGACTTTTGAGTCCCTCAATTCAGTCATGACCAAAGCCATCCCTGCCCCCACACTTTGACATGAACTTATAAAACACCATTTTATGTAAGCCAATTTAGACTGTTTTCTGTTGCTTCCGACAGCGTAAGTCCCAAGGGATACAGTTCTCCCTCCCAGGAATGCAGGATAGGAGAGGGACAGGCCCACGTAAGCGAGCAGAGCAGGGCTCAGAATCTTAAAGAGGGGTACAGAATAGAAAATGTGGGTTCAGGGGCCAAAAAAGCTGCAATAAGTCATTCCTGCGCCTCAGCGCCCTTCTCCCCACTGTACAATAAGATGAGGACTCATTCCTCTCTACTCGGTCTCCATCTTTAGGTTCCTGGAGTTTCAGGAAACAGCAGGGAGCTCAAATATTCTTATGGAGAAGATAAGGAGCATAATCAAGGGGCAAAAGTTTTGTTTGGCTGTGCAGAACTTTCTCTCTTTTCCCTCTTCTCCCTCCCCCCCCTCGTCTCTCTCACGCGCGCACACACACACAATGCAACCTCCAGACCCCACCATAAAGGATCTTTGAGAGGAGACACCACGCCTTTTCCTGTTTCTCTCCTCTATCTCCAAACTGTACGGAGAAAAATATCCCAGCATCGTGACGGCTGTAACATAATCCAGGCTAAATGCAGAAATTGCAAAGCTGCGGCTGAAATCGACACCACATCCTTAACTCAATCTCTTTAAAACAAAATAAGAAAGGAAAGGACAAAGACAAATCATCCTGGGGAGAATGGTCGCCTAAGTAAACCATCGAGCTTGGTCGGTCTGTCTTTTGTCAGTGCGGGCCCAGACTCTGCCTGCACTGTCAATGTACTTTTGTTGAGAATTATCACTGGCTGCATAAACAAGGCATATCTTTCCATGGCAGCAATAACACACACACACACACACACACACACACACACACACACACACACTACTGCTTTCTGGCCATTCTACTGCTCTGTCCCAGACTGTGACTGAAAGGTTGGGGGGGTCTGACTGACTTAAAGGGGAAATGGTGTGTTTCCTAAGATGAGGGCATCCTGCTGCCTCTTCTCCTCCCTTTACCTTGAGCCTCCAAGGCATCGAACACAAACCGAGGCAAACAAAAGCCAGGAAGCTGGGGCAACTGCCCGGCAAGGGTTAAAGCCAGATCAAAATCAAATGGCACGCTTCACCACGTCTTCTGCATGACTGGTACTGCAATCGATCTGCAGCGGTTCATTTTCTCCCTGGAATCTCTGCCCACTGAGCAAAAACACAAACACAGGTGGAACCAATAGGAAGCAGACTAAGGGCTTTAAGAGTCCTGCACCAACCTGTGTCAGGGAGCTCTCACTTAGCAGATGGGGCAATTAACGAAAGAGTCAAGTGGTATGACTCTGTCAAGGTGCCTTTAAGTGCTAACAATCCTCTTTTGTCTCCCTACTGTAGAGTACAGATGGGTTCTGGTTCAGAATAAGAACTGTATTGTGCCCCAGTTGACTCTGGTACAGTGTCCCAGGAAAAACGGAGGCCAGGTGTCCTACGCCTCCCATGTTCATGACAAACATGATACTGACTCTTTTCCCCCCAGCCAGCATTTTAAGTGCTGATGTGACCACTAATCTTGGGGACATTCAACTTTATAAGTGAAGTGGCCTTTCAAAAGTATCTGAGAAGAAATGACCTGCTCTCAAAGCATTTGCCGCTTGGGCCACACAGACCTTGCTGCCCGCTGATGCTAATCGCAAATGTATAATTCTTGCCCTTCAGACGACAGCGAGGGTTTATTAAAGTCAGTTAAGACTGAACGTCTAGGGACGCCTGGGTGGCTCAGTCGGTTGGGCATCTGCCTTCGGCTCGGGTCATGATCCCAGGGTCCTGGGATCGAGTCCCGCATCGGGCTCCTGCATCGGGCTCCCTGCTCGGCGGGGAGCCTGCTTCTCCCTCTGCCTCTGCCTCTCTCTCTCTGTCTCTCGTGAATGAATAAATAAAATCTTAAAAAAAAAAAAAGACTGAACGTCTAGCAGGTGGAGACACTGAAGTGCCAGGGTCATAAGCCGAAGGAGGAGGTCACGTGGTTCTTTTTGCCGCTGTGAGTCCTGGTATTCTAGTGAATTTCCAACTCAGTCCCTCACCCCTGTCGCTGGCTCCTGAAGCCACTGCCATCGTAGATGATAACCACTCTTCTTCCTTTGTGAGCCAGGCCCAGACAGGAGAAGTGTGTCTGCCACTCCCACACAGCTCCAAGAAACTGAGAAGGTGCTCTGCTGCCCAAACTCCATGCCAACCCAGAGATCTGGTTTGCTCCTGGTCGAAATGCCAATCTCTCATAAGTCCTGTGCCGTAGACACCAAAATACCACCAGGAAAAGAGCACAGTAGATGGTGCATTGTGTACTCCTTATCTTGAAACCTTTGTAATGGATGAGATAGACTCCAGGTGGCCGTTGGCTGTCCACGGGCCTTCTCTTGGAACTTCTCCTTGGTTCATCATTCAGAGAAACAGCCATCTGGAATAGGCAGATAAGAAGAAGACTCATCTCCTCAGATAGCTGAGTAGAGATCATAGACCACTCAGTAGGCTGTCGCTTGTGGTTGCTTCCTTTTTTGATGTTAGGGGGGTAGGCTTCCCATGTGGGCTGAGGGTCAAGCAATGATTTACTTAGCTAAAATTAAAACCAAAAATTTAATTAAATTCAACCAACATTTCCTGAGCTCCAACCCTAACTGGTTCCTACCTTCAGTTTTAATGCCTATTCAAATTGAAGTACATTTCTAAACTGAAAGAAAATTTCCAGTTTACCTTGTCGAACAACCTAGTTTAGAGGTGAATGCTCGAGAAGCCAAGCAATTTGGGAAAAATCATAAATCTAGAGGCAGAGCCAGGGCAAAGCCAAGCTCAGACCTCTTGACTGGACCCAAAAGACACTAGCACTCTCTCTTCCACACTCCCTCATCTCCATCTACATTCTTTTTTTTTTTTTTTTAATGCACTAAGTCTCACACTTAGTGAGACTTACTTCCCCCTGACCTTGTGCTTTGAAGGAAAAGGAAGGAGGAAACTGTTCTGTTAATTCCTCTTTCAAAGAAAAGTCGAGAACAACTCATTACAGTTGTTCTGACAGAGCAACATCCATTTTTACCTCAGGTGAAGAGTAAGTAGGGAACAGAAACATCAACTATGTTCGGACAAGAGATCAGATCTGTTACTAGAGATACCATGACAAACAGCATTTCCACATGAAGATTAATATAGGTGTTTGGCTCCCCCCACAATACAATTCTCCCTCACAAATTATTTGCTATCTGATTCCTACCATACTCGATGGCCCTCCACAGTTTTCAGAAGAAAGTTCTAACACCATACCTTAGCACTCTATTTATACATGAAATGATTTCTGCTTCCCACCCTCTTCTCCTTACCTATGCTGGAAGCATTGCCCCCAAAACCTGTTCTTTCCTTCTTCATAGAGCTGAGGCAAGGCATGTAAGTTAGAAACCTTACATTTTCCAGCATCTTTGGTAGCTAGGTATGACCCATGATTAAGTCCTCCTAATGCAAGAAGAAAAGGTACGCGAAACCCAGGTCTGAGCTTTAAAGCAACACACGTGTGTTCTCCCAAACTCCTTTTCCCCTTCCCATGGCCTGGAACATAGTGAAGAAACCTCTTCAACCAATTAAATGCGGCAACAGTCAAGGGAGGGATGAAACAATGAACAGAAGGAAACTGAGTCCTTGAATAATCACATAAAGCAGAGTTGCTTGCCAGCCGAGACCATCCAGACTCTAACACTGGAGAGAAATAACATTCTTTCTTACTGAAACTATTTCATGTTTAGCTCTCTTTGATAGAATAGCATAGCCTTTACCCTAATACATACCTATTTGTCATAGGTTGGGTTTCCTACAAATCAAATTCTGAGCCATAAAAAATATATATATGCAGGAGGTTTATTGGGAAGGGTTCTCAATATTAAGAAGGAGAAGGGGCAGAGCATTTGGCAGAGGAAGATTTGAACTACACGCAGTTGTAACAGAAGCCACAGGTAATTCTAGAGGAAACCCTGAATTTGAAATGATTCTTCTCGTTGAGGCAAGAAGACTAGACATTGAGACCTCCATATTGACCAGTCATTACATGCAGGTTGCTCTTGGGGAAGAGAGGGGAATATGAGTGAGCATCCTATCTTTGGCTAAGGAAAATACCTGGATATGGGCTCAGTCAACAGTCTAGAGCCACCAACATGTCCAATAGTTGAGGATGAGCACCTCGGCCTTCAGAGGCAGATCTGGGTAACACCTCACAGCAGCAACCACTACAGCCTACGCCAGGCATCTCTCAGACCCTCTTGTTTCATATCATAAGTTCTTAGAACAGCAAATCTTAGATTCTGGTTGGTCTCTTCCCTTGGGGAAACTTACCCAGAACAGTACATAAACTTCAGATCCAACCACTGGGTCTAATTCCTACCATTCCCTCTTCTGTCATCTTTTGGAAATCCCCTCACTCTCAGCTAACATCTCTGCTGGTCCAGATAGCTTAACGATTCAGAACTGCATCCCTAAAAGAACTTCTGAGTCTCTGGTTACCAAGTTCTTCTCAGGCTTTTGCCATAACCTTTGTCCCTTGGGTAAGGGAGTACTATGAGACACTCCATGGATCACCTGGTACAAAGCATACAGTTCTCTGCATTCTTAATATAGCAACATCCCTGCTTCCACCTGATAATCAGGGTCAACTACTCTGGCAGGATGGTGATTCCATTCTTTTGCCTGTCACTTGGCACAAGGAGCCCTAGTGATCAGATGATAACTATAGCCTATATTTTAATGGGACTTTTGCTGTGCCTCCTGGTGGAAGTGTTTCCCCCTTGAAAACCAGGAATCCTAAATACATGGATCCCAGTGTTGTGCAGAGAAAAAGTGCAAATTTCCCAAGTGGGTTGCTGGAAGTAAAGATAAAAGAATCCACTTCTGCTTCCACTCGTACATTCCTGGATTCATGTGTTCTTCCTGTTGTAAACAAAACATTTAATCATCACTGATATAGAGTGGATAGTACATCCTGGAGGATGGTGCTGTATTCTTACTGGGTATTATCTCTAAACTAGAGCTTCACTTGTGCTAGGCCAATGCATAGGCCTGTCAAGTTGGCAGCTTCTGGGTATGGTGAGTGATAGAACCAATGTATTCCATGGTCATATCCTACCACATCACTTCCTTTGCTGAAAAGTGTGCCTTGGTCTTACATGATATTATATGAGATTCTTTGTTGATGTCTACATACTGTAATGATGACTAAGTCAAACTCATAGATGAATATGTGACAATTCCAGTCAAGATAAATGGTGTCCCTTCCAAGATGGTAGGATTCCAATGCAACAAACTTGCCAACACACGGTACCTGCCTTCCTCAAAGGACTGTGTTATATCAGCAGCTGAGCTGTAATCTATGCTGCTGACACATGGGATATTAACCAGCAGTAGCTAGGTCAGCCTTGGTGAGTTTGGGGTCCATGCAGTTGAGTCCATGAAGAGCCTCTTCCATTCCAATATAATTATTCATTCAAAATTACTCATTCATGCATCTACTATGTGGATGAGGGAGCTGGATAACATCAACTGGTGAAGTCCTTCTGTCTACTTCTTTATTGCTTCTTCCTTGGTGGATGCTTTCTGGACACTTAAACATGGGACACCAGGTATTTACTCTTTGTACTCCATCCCATAGGTCTATACACATGCCTCTCCACCAGATCATTCTGTACCACATCTTCTAACATTTCTCTTTCCAGGCCCTTGACCAACCAACCAACCCATTCACCACTACTCATGAGTTTGCATATATTTTTATCTTAGGCTACTTCTATTTCCACAGAAAATAGATAACCAGGTACACCATTAGAAGCTCTGCTCTTTGGAAGGGTTTCTTTTCACTATGGCCCCATTAAGGTCCTCCCTGAATGGGACTATAATGCAGCCACAGTCTATTTTTAATTGGCATGCACATGTTGAGCTGATCCATACATAAAACAAGACTGAGCTTTTCCGCCTTTTTCAGCAACTGCTGTATACCTGGCATTTCTTTCAAGGCTCCGGATCCAAAATCTGTCTTAAGTCTGGAGACGAGGCAGGGGAGTTGGCTGCACTCAACCTTCTGATCATCCCTCCTTGATTTCTTTTGACTGTGTAGAGTAAGCAATACTCTTGTTGGGCTTTTCCATCTGTTTTGCCCCTAGGGCCACTATATTCCAGTGACCATCTCCATAACTTCCGCACCAAGCTGACATTCTGATCTTGTTACTCATTATAGAAATATCATTGTTTCCAATATCAAATGTCCCCCCAGTCTCTATTACTTGGAATTCTACCATGCTTGGTGCCATCAGTAAACCCAGTTTTCTAACAACATCCCCTACTGTTAGCCGGGTTTCTCAGCGACGCTGGAGCCTGTCTCACCAGCATCTTCCTGATTGCTTAAGTAAATCGGGTATCCACCAACCCCTCCTGGTAAGTATAGTCAGCTGACAGGTTTTCCAGCCTAATAATATTTCCACTCAAACATAGCCCCTTCTCTGAACTTTTTGATCCCTTCTTGTACCATTTTCCAGAGGACACCAGCTGGGAGAAATGTGGTAGGCAAATAAATAAATAAATAAATAAATAAATAAATAAATAAATAAAAATTTAAAATAAAATTTAAAAATACAAATACAAAAAAAAAAGAAGTGTGGTAAGCAAGATTAGATAGAGAAGTTGAACTACAGTGCAGTTGTAGCAGAGACTTCAGAAGATCCTACTGGGAGCTTTTGAAATGGGATAGATATTCAGAATTGTCTCCCTTGAAGTAAGGAGAACTGGTCTTTATACCATGGTATCTTGAATACATACCGTCCCAGGGGAGGGAGTATAAACTTGGACAAGGCAGCTCCCTCTGGTTGAAGGCAATTCCCAAAAAGGTTCAGCTGAGAACTTATAGTCATCACCCTTTCCAGCACGGCAGAACGTATGTTTAAATCCTGAAAGGGGGTCTGAGCTGTATATAGCAGCCCCGACTGCACGAATATTCACTACACAGCACTCAGAGCTTGTCTCTAACATCATACCAAAACGATTCGCTCCTGACTTCGCCCGTGTCGCTCTCCCATCTCAGCTGTTCCCATACAGCTAACTTCTACTTTTTCTTCAAAACCACTCAAGTATCTTCTGTCTTCTCTGATCTCCCTTGGGCTACTCTGCTTTACCGCCTCTCCCTTTGTGCTCCCATAGTCACTTTTATCATAATTTCATCACAGTATGTTGGAATAATGACTTAAACCCACATTCAATTGCAAACTCCTTGAGGGAAGGGACAATGTCTTATTTTCCCTCATACCCCTGATGCTGACATGCTGCCTGACATGTAACAGGCACTCATCCAATGCAATTTATTAAAAGTGTGAATGAGTAAATGAATGAGTTAATAATTTAATGAATGTTCACATACGTTCTCACTTTATTTCCAAAAAGAATTTGAGGCAGCCAAGTTCCAAAAACCCAACATACTGCAGCTGATGGAGGAGTAGCTCAAAATATGCAAAATCTGGCAGAAATGCATGTCTCACTCTATGGCATGGTGCGCTATTGGGGTATAAATCCGAGTCTTGGAAAAACCCTCATTTCAGTGCTACAGATCCCCAGATTGGTGACAGCAGGGTGGCTTCTCACAAGGACAAGAGTTCCCAGCCAACAGCACTTTCAAGAATGTGCAAGCAAAGAGTTAACAGTCTCACAGCTGCCTTTCACTGGAGGTGTTAATGAGGTGACAGGGGGGAAAGATTTTAAAATGAAATTGCCTTCGCTCATTCCAGTTAAATTCCAGTACATTGGAAAGGCCTGAACCTCTCTCCACATATCCTCTCTCCCCACCCCCATTCTAATGGGGTCTGACCTTAGCTGTGTGGTTGCATGCCTTGGAACGGTCCACTGAGAACTTGGAACTGCCCACTTGGTTTCCAAACCTTGGGTTGCCTTGGGGAAGTAACCAAAATTTGGTTACCAGAGATACTTACTTGGGTTAGGGAAAATGATTCAAAAAATAATGTGTGGTGAGACAGAGCCGGGATGTCATCTGTGCAAGCAATCAGAAACTTGAGCATGAAGTCATTCCAACGTACTTTCTGCTTGTTTATTTAGAAATTCTGTTTCTGTGGAATGAATCAGAAGTAAAGGACAATATTTGAGAAGGAAAGGATCCCTTAGATACTGTCCTGACCGTCTTTGACAAAGGTCCCCAACATAGCCAAAAGACAAGAGAGTCCTGCCAGCTTCCCACAGTAACCCCCCCACCCCCACCACCACCACCAAAAAGTCAGAGATAAAAGGATGCTGCAGTGGGAGCTACTGTGTGGCACAGCGATGATTTAAATTTCTGAGGAGACCATTCCTTCAAGGAAAAGGTGGGTAAACACCAGCAGGACACAGACAGAAGGCCACAGTCTAGGGAGTCTGAAAAACATGTGCATCTGAACTGGGCAAACATTTCACCACAGTGAGTCTCAAGTTTCACATCTGTAAGTAGGGGCTAATAATCCCACCTCAGTGAGTTACTGCAAAGCTTAAATGAGGTAAGATACAGGATATATTTAGCATAAGGTATAAGATGATGATGTTTGTTATTATTCTTTAAGAGGAGGAGCATTTGCCTAGGTAGTCTCTGTTCATGCATTTTTTCCCCCACCGAATGTACGTTCCACTTGTGTGCATATAATAGAAAATTATCCACTATACTGTGAGTAGAAAAGGCTACTTGGTTTTCTCAGGACTAGCTAAAAGCAAATGTGACAAGAAATCCTAGTTGTTCAACCTGGATGCTTCACGCGATGGAGAAATTCCTTAATCTTTCTAAGCCTTAGTTTCCTTATCAGTAAAATGGGGCTCATAAGATAGAATGCATAGGGATTCTGTGCTGTTCAAATGAGTTAGCAAATATAAAGCAAGTAGTGCAGTACCTGGATCACGATAAAGAGTTTTATTGTGACTACTCTGGCTTTTTAAATCATTCTCTAGTGATCTCAATGGTCTTTATAGCAGGATACTACTGAAGAGGTCCCTGTTTAGGAGAAAGGAAAGAAAAAAAGAAAAAGAAAAAAGAATACTCCAATTATTTGACTCATTTGACCTAATTTGCTAATTATTTGTTCCAATAATAAATAGCCTTCAATTTGACCCGATTTTCTAATGAACAGATTCACATTTTTTGAACTATGTCTATTCCAGTTCCTTACCAACATACGATAAATCAAATTTTCTCATGGTCATCAAAAATGTTGCAGAGGTTGGGAATAGACCAGGGTAGCCGCTAGGCAAATAACATTTAAGCACACTTTACACAGTCTATCGAGATTACTGAGAGGGAAGTGTAACAGGCCTTTAAGCCAGCTATTTACTTTTCCACTTACACAAAACAAACAAACAAACAAACAAAAAAATTCCAAGAGAAGTTTGGGCTAGCAAAGGAAGAACACGATTTTTTAAGGATTGATAAATCAGAAAGTTTTTTCACATTTCGGCTTAATGCTTGGAAGAAGCTCTGTACCTTCTGTTGGATTTTTCTGTGAACCTAAGACTATTCAAAAAAATTAAGTCTTTTAAAAAATAGAAGGAGGGCACCTGGGTGGCTCAGTCGTTAAGCGTCTGCCTTCGGCTCAGGTCAGGATCCCAGGGTCCTGGGATCGAGCCCCACATCGGGCTCCCTGCTCGGCGGGAAGCCTGCTTCTCCCTCTCCCACTCCCCCTGCTTGTGTTCCCTCTCTCTCTGTCTCTCCCTGTCAAATAAATAAATAAAATCTTAAAAAAAAAGAGAGAAGGAAAACTGGGTCAGTCTAGGCATATTTCATAAGGAAATACAACTTCAAATTTGCCTTAATTTTGTTTTATTTGGGCAGCATATTTGTATTTTACAAATTGTTTTATTCTTCGTTTTGAGATATTACGTAAATGCAATTAATGATAAAGAGTTCCCTCGGGAATAATAAGAGCATTTGAAAAGGTTAGCATACCTAATATTTTAGTTTGTCTTCCTAACAATCCTGTGAAAAAAGTAAGGTGAGCTGTTATTCCCCCATCCTATACAACGGGGACTCGGGGAGACGAATGAGAAGACTAAGATAATAGTAAATTACCAGAGGATTCGGAATCCCCTTCCAAATCTCCCCGCTTCTTACTTCAGCCTGTCCCTTGCTGTATTTCGGACAGAAGGAATATAATACAAGGAATCGCCTACAAACTAGTTGGAAAGGCTGAAGAAACGAAACAGGAGGGAAGCAACACGAGCAGAAAGTGGTGAGTATTCTTGTGGTTAAAGTTGTTGGAAGGAGAAAAGAAGAATGAAGCGAAAAAGAACGAGAAGTTCTTAGAGTCTGGTGAGAGGTCTTGGTGCCAATTCACCCTCCAAATATATGGTTTTTAGGGAAACTCAATATGCACATCTTGTGACATTTAACCTGGCGCCTGGGTGGCTCAGTTGGTTAAGCGACTGCCTTCGGCTCAGGTCATGATCCTGGAGTCCCGGGATCGAGTCCCACATCGGGCTCCCTGCTCGGCAGGGAGTCTGCTTCTCCCTCTGACCCTCCCCCCTCTCATGCTCTCTCTCTCTCTCTATCTCATTCTCTCTCTCAAATAAATAAATAAATAAATCTTTAAAAAAAATACAAAAAGAAGGAAAAAATTAGAAACACAGTAACATAGAGCACAGTGCATATATAACATTTAAAGGCATTCTTAAGAAATATAACCATCCTTGGCCATTTGCTCTTCTGAGCCAGGTGTGACAGACCCAAGTGGGGAAGGAGGACCCAGGTCCACCAAAGCACTTTGGGAAAGGGGGACACTCTGGATGTCCTTCGTTTTCAGGGGCTTCCTGACCTGGAAACAATGTACTGTTGGAGGACTGACCGTTCTTAGTGAACCACAAAACTGAGACACAAACGTACATAAGTGTTAACCATATACTCAAGCACAACCTAAAATAAAAATTGTAGCCATAGTGTCAAATAACTCGATTTTGAACAATTATAATTGATATTTATTTATTGAACTATGTGTCAAATACCTTACTAAGTGCTTTTATGTATAAACTTATGGAATACTCACCAAAACTATGTATGGTAGTTACTTTTACTATTTCTATTTCCTGAAGATGGGGAAATTGAAGCTAATAGGTTAAGTGTCTTCCCCAAGGTCACGCAACTAATGAATGGAGCTGTGATATGAACCCAGGCTGTTTAATACTAAAAACACGTTCATAACCAGTGCTGTTTTCTTCTGTGTCATTGGAAGGATGACTTTTTTTTTTCCCAGTTCCTGTTCTAAACCCCTCTGCCTTCTGAGCACACAAAATTCCTGTATTGTTTTACAATGGAAAGTCAAAGGGTATAAGCCACAATTTGCTTCCTGATTACATTATATTCATATACATCCTGTCAATTACAGTTCTTTACACCACGCAGTGAGTTGCTTTCTTTTTGTATACAGTGTACTCTTTCTCATAAAAAGTACATGGCATAGAGCGGTACAATTGACTTGTGTAGCAACTAACATTTCCTGTAGTTTATTTTCTTGATGGTTTTATTCCTCCTGGAGGACCCCAGTCCTAATGCAACCATACAATGATGACCTAGAAGTTTGAGCTAGGGAATTAAGAGTACCATGTACAAAGGTACCTACTGTCAAAGAGGGACTTTCTAAAAAGACTCTTAATATAAAACTAGCAAAAGGACCAGAAAGTCTAGGGTTCAATGGATTTCAACCAGCTTAATGCCATTTTGGGGGTTTTGTTTTCTATTTTTTGTTTGTTTGTTTTGCTCTCTCCGTGTATGTTTGTTTGTAGGGCCCAGCTGAAATGGTAATCCATTTCCTAATCTTCTGTTAATACAAGAGAGTTCCTAATTCCAACCCATGGTCATTACAGTGACCATTAATACTGTATTCTGCCAATGAATTTGTTAGGTACAAATTATTACATCTTCCAGACATAGATGATGGACATAAATTTGGAGAAATCCTATCAGGAAAAAAAAGAGAAATTTGGTAATGGGAACATGCCATCTTCCATTTGATACACGGGAGATTTGCAAAACAAGATAAGTAAGCTCACCAGAATTTCGACACCTTCTAGGTGTCAAGGATTTTCACCTTTATTACTAATGTGCAAGTCCTCCTCTTTCACCTCCTAAACTCTTGCCAGGGCTGAGACCTACACTGCAGCAACTGGGAAGCTATTATCCTGCCCTCGAAATCACCCTCTGCACAGTTAAGCATTTGGCACAGCCTTGGATTCGGGAGCACGGAAGGGCTTTGCAAACGTAATATTTTAATCAGTGCTTTTTTAAACATATGTTTAAATTGCATTTTCCAGCTAAGGAGTGGTCTCAGCTCTCATCCCTATTCCCACTTACAAAGGAAAGTTCTCAGGCCAACTTGGCAGCTTCGAGCGATTTGGTAGATCTGGAAATCTTTCAGCTCCCTAGTTAACATTCTTCGCGTCCAAATCCAGGTGCCAAAACTTTTACTCTGCGATAGAACTACTGCTTAACTGCCTCTCTCACCTGCTACTGTCACAGAGCTATAACTACAACTATGTTTAGAGCTCTTGCAGGAAAACGATTGTCAAGCCGTATGTTGCAAAGTGACTACTTCAGTTAGTGCAACTGTGTGGTTTCGCACCCAGCAGCAGCACTGTGCCCCTGAGATGGATCCGTCAAACCAGGAATTCAGCTCAGGACTAAGAACACATTTGGACAATCCATATACCAGGAGTGACCACACACTCACATTGCCTGAAACAGGCCCCGGAGACACTGACTGTCCAGGTATAATTAGCGATGGTGCCCACATCCACTCGCAAACTCATACCAGTTTGGAGAACTGTAGGGTCACCCTGATTAGACCTCTAAAAGATCAAGGGACCGAGATGAGAAATTTCCTTAGCTGAACATCTACACTGGTAACCTTCATAGCTCACCTCGCCACCCTCTTGGCAGTTGCTAACAATTCCACTGTTCAAGCGTCAAACCGTAACTTACTGTAGCGCTGGCATTTGTCACACAGTCTGACACAAAGCCTAGCAACCTTATAATTTTGTGAGATGGAAAATGGCAAATCACAAGACATGTTGCTCATTCATACGATCCAAACATACTTATTGTATCCCCACTGTTTGCAGGCACTGTGCTAGGAACCGGGGATCTACACTGAAGCAGGTCAAGGACGAGACTCTGTTCTTAAGGAGATTGTAGTCTCATGGGAATGGCTAATTTAAGATACGATTTTGGTGCTTGAAGTGTGACTGGGTGTACAGAAGGGCCAACTAACCTGGCCTTGAGAAGTGTAGGGAGACTTCCTGGAACATGTAACCTATAACTAAAGGGGGAAGAAATGAGATACAAGAAAGTTCTTTCCTCCATTCTATGTACAAAAAGCACATGAAGAGAACTGGCAGTCTTCAGCATGTCTACAGTGAAGATGCTGGGATGAGTGACGGGGCTGACAGTGGGGACGCAGTGGGGCACAGAGCAGACTGCCTGTGTCATTAGGGAGATCAGACTTGATCCTGGCGCAATGGAGAACCAGAACCAGGCCCTTTATGGAAAAGTGATTTGATCAGATTCGATTTTCAAATGATCACTCTGGTTACTACATCATAACTGCATAAAATTATGAAGTATTTTGTGTTCTCAGGGAGGGCAGGGGACATCAATTTCGTGTTTTATTTGAAGCTGTTGAGTCATCTATGAAGAATGGTCTCCTTGATAAAGTCAACCATGACTCAATAGTAAGGCACTCTGGCTTTAGTTACTAGTTCCAGGGTTTATAATTTTCTGGTGTCCTCAGCCAAACCACACTAGCCTTATTTGGACCTCAATTTCCTTGTCTATAAAATATGGACTGTTGTATTCACCTTTCACAGAGAGTGATGTGAGGAACCGCTAATGAAAAGCAGCTTAGAAAAAAAAAAAAGTGTTACAAAAATGCTTAATAAGTCCAAATTACAGCCAAGAAAGATGAACTATGTGTGTGTCAAATGCTCAAGTATGCAGTGGAAGGGTTTCAACTATAAGATTTAATGATCTGGATCCCAGCTAAATCTGAGGCTGGGATGACAGTCTTGCTCACCAATTAAGAGATGACAATCTGAAATCATCTCTGTTCAAAAGCATGTTCCTGAATCTCGTGTGGGTTCACTTCCACAAGAAGCCTTCCCTGAATCTGAGGAGACCGGTCCACAACTTATCAAATCACACGCTGAAAGTAAGCTCTGGAGGAAATTAAGGTGTGGTTTAAATGTTTTGTTTTGTTTTGTTTTGTTTTGTTTTGTTTTGTTTTTTTAAGAATTCGTTGTAAGAAGATAAGAGAGACCAGTGAGTCTTTCCACTACACTCCTCAGATATCACAGAAGACCAAACTCTTTAGATTGAAATAAAATAGTCATTGGTAATAATAGCCACCACTCATTGAAATCGGGCTATGTGCAAGGTGCTATTCCAAGTATTTTGCAAGCATTTGCTGCTCATTAGTTCCTCTCACTAGAGAGTTGTAATTATTCCCTAGTATATCTTAGTTCTCAAAACTTGAGTTTGGAGAGGCTAGGCTCTGCCCATCTATAAAGCCACGGAGCTTGAATTATAACCTAGGTCGATATAAATTTAGGTTTATGCTCATTGCCTCTGAACTGCTCTATTAAAAGGTCTATCACACTGTTGTCTTCTTGCTGGGCTCTTGCTTTGTCACCCCTACCCAGCTCTTCTGCTCATCTCATCACTGGTATGTGAAGTTGCTGTTTCCAAAATGTGAATCAGCCTAGATAGGAAGATTAATTTATTTTGGTGGATATGTGTCAGTGACACTATTTTTAAAAAGTACATCATGACGACTTGCACATCACACAAAATCCCTTCATTGGGTCATGCCAATAAAACCCTAAAAAGGAGTGTGTGATCTGCCCTATTGCACATGTTCTATCAAGAGCACCTGTCAGCAATTAATGGTTTGCATTGCATATTCAACAATATAAGAAAAATCCAGACATTTTTCTGAGAAAAGAATCCAACAGGAAGGAATAAAAATATCATTAAGACAAGCCCCTTTTGGGTATGAATTGTTAAATTCTATAGTTTCTTCTTGCCATACCACACATCAAAAAAAAATTGGTCATGATAGTTGTATCAAGTCGTACTTTTTACATCAACAGTATGCGGAGTTTTAAAACTGAGCTCCATGCAAGTTCTGCAATTATAGCTCAGAAATTCTGCAAAAATATGATTCAAATTCATGTTTAAATATATTTCTTAAATTATTCTAAGGCCATTTTAAAACCATATGCATATTCAAATTCACACAGCACACACACACATCCATGCTGAACTCCAGACTTATCCAGCTGCCTACGTGACATTGATCTTAACCATAATGTGTGCAAAATCATACTCTTTCCCACCCTGTCCCCGAACTTGTTCCACCTGCAGTGTTCCACAATTCATTAGGGGCAAGCCGTCCTTCTAGTGGCTTAGCATCTTTCCTAACTCATCTCTTCCCCTTCATTTCACATGCAAATGTACCATCACATGACCAGTTCACATCACACCTCCACTGCCCAGATCCTGCGCAAGTCACCAGCATCTCTCACTTGTAGCACTGCAATAGCTTCCTAATTGATCTTCTTTCATCTGACCTTTCCCTGTGATCATCTGTTCTCAACCCAGCACTAAAATTGATCCCTCTAAAAGTAAGTCAGATCATGTCTCTCAGATTATATATCTCAAAATCTTCCAAAAGGGTCTCATCTTATTTTGAGAAAACCCAAAGCCCCTTTGATGACCTACAGGAGCTTGCCCATTCCCATCCCTTTTGCCTTACCGAACTCATCTTCTAGGCCTATCCCCCACTTGCTCACTCCACTCCAGCCAGGCATATCCTCTTGCTGTTACTCAAACACCTAAGGTATGCTGCTGCCTCAGGGCCTTTGCACTTGAGGTTTCCTCTTCTTGCTCCTCCCCCGAAATTAAGTCTCTTTCTCACCTGCTTTAGGTCTTTTTTTTTCTTTCTTTCTTTCTTTCCTTTTTTTTTTTTTTTTTTTTTTGGTGAGGCCTTCTCTAACCACACAATTTATTTTTATTTTATTTTTTTCTAATCACACAATTTAAAGTTGAAATATTTCATGTCAATCCCAGCAGTTTGCATTTCTGTTCCCTGCATTATTTTTCTCCACAACACTTACCACTACCTGATAGACTATGTATTTAGTATGTATCTGTTCTTTGTCTGTCTCCTTAACCAGAATGTAAGTCCCATGAGACCAGGTGGTAGATTTTTTTGTTCTGCTGCATTCTTACCCAGGATATTCTGTGGCACAGATATTTGTAGACAGGAGGTATGAAAGAAAGTAGGGGCGTGCCTGGGTGGCTCAGTCGTTGGGCGTCTGCCTTCAGCTCAGGTCATGGTCCCGGGGTCCTGGGATCGAGCCCTAGTCGGGTTCTCTGCTCAGCAGGAGGCCTACTTCTCCCTCTCCCACTCCCACTGCTTGTGTTCCCTCCCCCTGCTTGTGTTCCCTCTCTCGCTGTCTCTCTCTGTCAAATAAATAAATAGAATCTTAAAAAAAAAAAAGATAGTAGGGTAAAGAGATAGTGCAACAGCAGTGGGGACATGAGCATATGACTATTTCAAAGGGGTGTTCAGAAAAGCCTCTTTGAGGACATAGCACTTGAATCCGAATGTTGAGAAGAGGCCAGCTGTGCAAAGATCAGGTAATTAAGTATTCCATGTGTGGAGACTTTAATTCAGGATATGTTTCAAAAGTTCAAAGAACAAAAAGAACCACACAGGTAGATCATGGTGAAAAAGTAGACACAACTATTTTGACAGACCTGGAGTAGTTACTCTCTACTGCAGAATTTTCACTATAGAATCAAGAAAACAGTGTCTCCACATTTTCTGTCTGGTTGTAGCAGCCAAGATTCAGTAGAGGACTAGAGGAGGAGAATATGGTAATACAGATTTAAAAAAAGATAGAGAGAAATTTTTTGCAACTCCTGAATAACCTAATAAACAGTAAAAACAAACAAACAAACAAAAACTTGTTTTAGTCCAAAAATTAAAAAAGAATCTAAAATTAGAGCATCAAAGTGGTGGAAAGATCAAGGAGGTTGACAGGAGCTCTATCATATGAGCAGTAAGGAAAAGATTGAATTTCATCCTTCTGCTAATGGTGAGCTTTTGCAGCATTTACACAGAGGAGTGATATGATTTGATTTACATGTTTAAAGGATTGCTTTTACTCTCTAAATAATGGATATGGGGGCATAGTAAGAGTTGACTGGGAAAGTGACTAGGAAGTTATCACCATCTAGGAGAGATATGATGGTGGATTAGAGTCTGAAAAGCAAGGGAGCAGTAGTGTTTAGATTCAAGGAATGTATTGGAGATGGACCTGAACTTGTTGATGGTTGCAAAGTGTCAAGAACCTTTCTCCCAGGTATGCAAAGCTTATCCAGCATTTGAAGGTATAGTCCATCTTATCAACAGGCTAAAGAAGAGTATCACATAATCATATCAATAGATGCAGAAAAATCATTTGACAAAATCTGACAACTATTTGTGAGAAGAATTCTCAGTAAACTAGAAATATAGGGTAATTCCCTGGATTTGATAATGAATAGCCACTAAAAAAAAAAAAAAAAAAAAAAACCCTACAGCTAACATTACACTTAATGATGGGAAACTCAAAGCTTTCCCAGTAAGATCAGGAGCAAGGCAAGGATGTTTCCTTTCATGAATGTTTTTCAACATTGTACTGGAAGTCCTAGATAATGCAATAAGACAAGAAAACATAATAAAAGGTATGTAGATTGGGAAGGAAGAAATAAAACTATCTTTATTCACAGATGTCATGATCATCTTTGTAGAAAATCCGAAAGAATCAACAACAAAAAAATTCCTGGAACTAATAAATAATTATAGCAATGTTATAAGATACAAGGTGGAAAATTCAGCTTTCCTACATACCAATAATGAGCAAGTGGAATTTGAACTTTGAAAACACAATATCATTTACATTCACACCAAAAATAAATATATACTTAGATAAAAATCTAACAAAATATCTATGATACTATAGGAAGAAAACTATAAAACATTAATCAAAATTCTGATCAAAATTCTTAACTAAATCAAAGAACTAAATAGATATTCCATGTTTATAGATAGGAAGACTCAATATCATCAACATGTCAGTTCTTCCCAACTTGATCTATAGATTCAGTGAAGTCCGTTTAAAAATCCCAGCAAGTATTTTGTGTATATTAACAGACTAAGTCCAAAGGTAATATGAAGAGACAAAAGACCCAAAATAACCAACACAATATTGAAAAAGAACAAAGTTGGAAGACTGATCTTACCCAACTTTAAGATTTACTATAAAACTACAGTAATCAAGATAGTGTAGTATTGGTGAAAGAACAAACAAAATTGATCAGTAGAACAGAATAAAGAGCGCAGAAATAAATATAAATAAGTCATAAGCATACCCACTCATCTTTGGCAAAGGATGACAGGAAATACAATAGAGAAAAGATAGTCTTTTCAACAGCTGGTGCTGAAACAACTGGACATCCACATGCAAAAAAAAAATGAATCAAAACACCAATCTCAAGCCCTTCACAAAACTCAAAATGGGTAACAGATCTAAATATAAAATACTAAATTATAAAAGCCTCAGAAGATAACACAGGAGAAAATTTAGATGACCCTGAGTTCGGTAATGATTTTTTAAAAAGTCATGGTCCATCACAATCCCAGATTTCAAGATATACTACAAAGCTGTAATAATCAAAGCAGTGTGAAATTAGCACAAAAATAGACACATAGGTCAATGGAGCAGAATAGAGACCTCAGAAATAAACCCATGCTTTTATGGTCAATTAATCTATGACAAAGGACACAAGAATATATAATGGGGAAAAGACAGTCTCTTCAATACATGGTCCTGGGGAAACTGTATAGCTACTGTAAAGAATAATACCAGACCACTTTCTTACACTATACACAAAAATAAACTCAAGTGGATTAAAGACCAAAATATAAGACCTGAAACCATAAAACTTCTAGAAGAAAATATAAGCAGTAACTTCTTTGACATCAGCCTTTGCAACATTTTTCTAGATATCTCTCCTCAAGCAAGGGAAATAAAATCAAAAATAAACTATTGGGATTACACTAAAATAAAAAGACTTTGTATAGCAAATGAAACTATCAACAAAATGAAAAGGCAACCTACTGAATGGGAGAAGACATTTGCAAATGATATATTCAATAAGGGGTTAATATCCAAAACATATAAAGAACTTACATGACTCAACATCAAAAATAAAAACAAAAACAAAAACAATCCGATTTAAAAATGGACAGAGGAGTTGAATAGACATTTTTCCAAAAAAGATGTACAGATGGCCAAGAGACACATGAAACGATGCTCAAGATCACTAATCATCAGGGAAATGCAAATCAAAACCACAATATCACTTCACACCTGACAGAATGGTAAAATCAAAAACATAAGAAATAACAGGTATTAGCAAGTATGTGGAGAAAACCTTATGCACTGTTGGAGGGAATGCAAGCTGGTGCAGCCATAGTGGAAAACAGTACAGAGGTTCCACAAAAGCTTAAAAATAGAATTGCCATATGATCCAGTAATTCCACTACTGGGTATTTACCCAAAGAAAACAAAAACACTAATTTGAAAAAATATATGCACTCCTATGTTTATTGCAGCATTATTTACAATAGCCAAGATATGGAATCAACCCAAGTGTCCATCAACAGATGACTGGATAAAGACATAGAGGTGTGTGTGTGTGTGTAACAAAATAATATTCAGCCATGAAAAAGGATGAGATCTTGTCATTTGCAACAACATGGATGGATCTAGAAGGTATTATGCTAAGTGAAATAAGTCAGAGAAGAGTAAATACCATATGATCTCACTTATATGTGGAATCTGAACAACAACAGCAAAAATGAATCAACAAATAACAAAAAGCAGAAAGAGACTCATAAATACAGAGGACAAACTGATGGTTGCCCAGAGGAGAGGGGATGGGTGGAGGATGGACAGAATGGGTGAAGGGGAGTGGGAGATATAGGCTTCCAGTTACAGAATGAATAAGTCACGGAGAATATAGTCAATGGTACTGTAATAGCACTGTATGGTGACAGATGGGAGCTACACTGGTGGTGAGCAGAGCATCATGTATAGACTTGTTGAATCACCATGTTGTAGACCTGAAACTAATGTAACATGGTACACCAATTATACTTCAATTAAAAAAATAAAATAAAATGGCATAATCCATGAAACAACTGATAAGCTGGACTTCACTTAAAATTAAAAATTTCTGCTCTGGGAAAGACACTGTCAAGAAAATGAGAATTCAAGTCACAGACTGGGAAAAAAATGTTTGCAAAAGACACACTGGATAAAGAATTGTTATACAAAATACAAAGAACTCTTAAAATTTAACAACCAGATTAAAAAATGCCACAAAGGCCTTAACAGACACTACAGCAAAGAAAAAATATAGATGACAAAAATAAGCACATGAAAAGGTGTTCCAAGGGCAGTCGGTTAAGCATCTGCCTTCAGCTCAGGTCATGATCCCAGGGTCCTGGGATTGAGCCCCAAATCGGGCTCCTTGTTCACAGGGAACATGCTTCTCCCTCTCCTGCTCCCCCTGCTTGTGCGCGCTCTCTCTATCAAATAAATAAATAAAATCTTAAAAAAAAAAAAGATGCTCCACATCGTATTCATCAGGAAAATGCAAATTAAAACAATGACGAGATATCATTATATACCAATAGAATGGCCAAAATCCAGAACACTGACAATTCCAAATGGTGATGAAGACAAGGAACTACAAGAACTCTAATTTATGGCTGGAGAAAATGCAAAATAGCTCAGTCACTTTGGAAGACAGTTTGGCAGTTTCTTGCAAAACTAAGTATACTCTTACCATACGGTCCAGCAATTACATTCCTTGGTATTTACCCAAAGGGGTTGAAACTTATATCCACACAAAAACCGGCACACACATACTTGTAGCAGCTATATTCACAATTGCCAAAACTTGGAAGCAACCAAGATGTCACTCGGTGGGTGAGGAGATATAAACTGTGGTACATGCAGATAATGGAATATTATTCAGCACTAAAAAGACATGATCTACCAAGTCCTGAAAAAAACATGGAGTAACCTTAAATGCATGTTACTAAGTGAAAGAAGCCAGTCTGAAAAGACCACATACTATACATACAATTCTAACAATATGACATTCTATAAAAGGCAGAACTATGGATACAGTAAAAAGATCAGTGATTGCCAGGGATTAGTGCGAAGGGAGGGATGAATTGGCAGAGCACAGAGGATTTTCAGGGCAATGAAACTACTCTGAATGATTCTATCCTGGTGGCTACATGTCATGAGAAATTTATCGAAACCCACAGAGTGTACAACATTCTACGGACTCTAATGGAAACTATGAATTCTGGTTGATAATGATGTATCAGTATAGATTCATCAGTTGTAACAAAGGTGCCACTCTTGGGGGAGGATGTTAATAACGGGGAGAAAGGGGGTATATGGGAAGTGTCTGTACCTTCTAAATTTTTCTGTGAACCTAAAACTTCTAAAACATAAAGTTTATTTTTAAAAATGAGAGACAAAGAAAAACTAAAGATAACACCTAGTTTTTTTACCTGAACAACTGGCAGAATGTTCATAGAATGTACACAATTCTGTTGGGAGCAATGGAGGAGAAGCAGGTATTTTGGGGCTGGGGCAAGAGTTCCATTTTGTAAATCACTCTACAAATTTTAGCCCTTTGAAAACCAAGAACGCAGGTCATAAACATGTGATGGCCGATTTTACTTTATTTATGGTCTAGACTGAGATAACATTTCTCCTTCTATCTTTGTGCATATACTTGAATTGCTCTGGATTCTTCTGCATATCTATGCATACAAAGAAGGACACTCTATTAGAGATTGCTCAACTGTCCAAGGTGGCTTGCTCACAGTAAGAAAGAAACTCAGTCTAGGGAAGGAAGAGGAATGTCAGAGGTGAGGTTGCAATTTGCATGCTGTTGTGGGTAACCACAATCCCTGTGGCAACCCCCAAACTAAATCTTGGAAGACGATAGGTACATAGAAGTCCCCAGACAGGTTTAAGGGCCTGAGAGCAGAAACATTTGTCCTCTTGATTGAGACCCAGATTGCCGAAAGCCCCAACTGTCCATAGCACCCAGGGCAGGTGGAACCAGGAAGGTAAGCTACAAATAATCCAGCAGAAGAGCCTTGGAATGTCCCCAAACATCCATCATTATGGTGAAGTGGTTAGTTCAACAAAATGCTTCCCATGTGTCAGAGAAAGCCACAACCATAGGACAGCAGAGGGAGGGGGAAGGAGAAGGGAGGAGGCAGAGAAGGCTCAGGAGCTGAGCCTCCAGGGGCCATACGGTTGGAACTGGACTGGAAGTGAATGGCCTGGGTGAGCAAGCAACCACTAGTTGGGAAAACCAGTGGGAATGGTTGATGATAGGGAACCAGATGTTCTTCTCCCCACCCTGCCTGGGTGCCATTTAAGCCTTCAAGAGATATGGACACAACCCCATGGAAGGAGAGAAAAACTCGCATTACCTGAAATTTGCATCGAGCCACCTGGAGTAATAAGAGGTTTAAAATACAAAAATAAGTCTCGTTAGAGAAAAATAAAAGTACATACTTTGCACCCTGATTATATGAAAACGTCATATATGTTCTGTATAAATGGTGTTAGTGTTTCCCAAAAAGTCTGGGGTCTGTTTGAATTGACAAGGAATGTGAGCGGGTCCTCTGCTCCAATAACTCACTATTCACCTTCAAAACAAAACTGTCCTATTGCTCTTCTTTCAGGCTTGTAACTCAGAATATTTGAAACATATCTTAAGAATTGCAAGGTGAGGTTGTTTTTTTTTTAAGTTATAATCTGCAACCACTTACATGTGTGAATCAAGATCTCCTTCATACATTACAACCAAAATAAAATGTAGGTGTAAGCAGGATGTCAAAACAGGTATGGGATAGACACTGTTATTTAACTTCTGGTTAATTTATGTCCATCAAAACAAGTGCATGCTGTTCGTCAATTGACTTTTTAATAATTGATGTGTATTTAAACTTATCAAATGCTTCTAACTTTAAAGGCATTTTGAATATTATTTATGTTATAAATACAAGGTTTTGGCAAATATCACCTTTATTATATAAACTGTTTATATATGTCATTGTGCATACTAGCTTAATACTATGGACAGTAATTATTTTCTTTTTGTCCTGTGGTAAGAACACTAAACATGAGATCTACCCTACTAACAAGAATTAAGTATACAGGACAGTGTTGTTGACTCTCGCACTGTACAGCAGAACTCTAGACTTTACTCATCTTCCTTAACTGAAACTTTGGGCCTATTGATTCCTAACTCCCTAATTCTCCTTTTCCTTAGCCCTTGGTGACCACCATTCCACTCTTTACTTCTATGAATTCAACTATTTTGATACCTCATATAAGTGGGATTATGTTGTCCTTGTCTCTCTGTGTCTTGCTAATTTCACTTAGCATCATGTCCTCAAGGTCCATTCATGTTGCCACGCGTTAAGGATTTTCCTTCTTTTTTTAAAGCTGAATCGTATTCCATTGTACATATATACTACACTGACCTTTTCCATTTATTCATCACGGACATTTGGGCTGTTTCCACATCTTAGCTATTGTCAAGAGTGCCGCAAGGAACATGGGAGCGCTAGTATCTCTTCAAGATCCTGATTTTAATTCTTTGAATAAATACCCAGAAGTGGCATTGCTGGCTCATAGGGTATTTTTAATTTTTTTCTATTTCTAATTTTTTGAGGGACTTCCACAGTGAATAACTGTTTCTTGGTTGGTGTTCTGTGCAAGGAGCAGTGCCAAGAATTTGCTTCTATTCTCTCTGAATCTTCCTCTCGACTCTTTGAGGCAGAACCTCCTGTGACCTCCATTTTAACATTTGAGAAAACAGACTTAACTAACTTGTCCCAAGTCAGAGAGGTGAGAATATATGGAGCTATCTGACTTCAAAGCCTGAACCTTTACCCACTACAGAGTTGTTTTTTTTTTTCAATAATCTGTTAAAGCCTAATTTAAGAAAGATAAATGAAAAAGCCAGTAAGAGAGCTCTAAACACCAAATCAAGGGATGCCTGGGTGGCTCAGTCAGTTAAGCGTCTGCCTTTGGGTCAGGTCATGATCCCAGGGTCCTGGGATCGAGTCCCACGTGGGCCTCCTTGCTCAGCGGGGACCCTGCTTCTCCCTCTCCCTCTGCCTGCCACTCCCCCTGCTTGTGCTTGCTCTCTCTATCTGATTAATAAATAAAATCTTAAAAATAAATAAATAAACACCAAATTAAGTCTACAAGATATGATCTTGAGTCACTTTAGAAAACAATGGAACTTTATGGATAACCATGTCATTTTTTAGGCCACGTTTCCTCTCTCACGTGGGTCTCCTGGGTTGCAATGGTCTGACAGAAGTTGCTCTAAAACAAAATCTCCCCACACCTGGATGTCAGGGGAAATCTTAGTTTCTCTATGGAATAACCAGTAATGTAACCACTGACATGAGAAATGATTTTGAGATACCAAAATAAACTGAGAATTCCCCCATTATGACATGAGTGAGGCTCAAAATTTGGAGGAGAAAAACTAAATATTACCCAAAATAGGCTAGCTCCAGGGAAACTGGTCCTGCCTCAAAATTTGCCTTCTACACGTGGGACCATCTCAGTGGGGCCCACAGACCTTGGGGCCTGGTCTCCACAGCGTACACTCTGTCAGTGTTCTTACCAGCAGCTATGTGCCTCAAGGTAGAACCAACAGACCGCAAGTTCAGATAATCAGGGTAAGTTCCTGGGAGTTTTTTCTCCCCATCTGTAAACTGAATAGTGCATTGTCTGTTACTGTGCATATTAAATGACATATAATATGCAATTCTCTTGCTTTTCCTCCAGCCCAGATCAACCTCAGTATCTCTCTCTCACACACACACACACAACTACAGACTCAACTACAGATTCATCAAAGTGAACTCCTAGTCTTCTCCCCAAATTGTGCTGTATCCATGAACTTCACCCTATCGATGGATGGAAACTCCTGTAGAAAATCTACAAGAATATTTCATGTAGAAATTCCAAGATTTTCATTCTTACCTCTTCTTTTACTCTGACAGCTGGTGCCCCACCCTCTCATAAAGCCCCTGTCTGCTTTATGAGCACACCACATCTAGAATCAGACCCCTTCCCACAGGCCCCTCCTTGCTCTCTGACCACCACCTGAGCTGTCATGGTCTCTCTCCTGGATTACCACAACAGCCTCCTCTTCCTCGGTCTATTTCAACACACCATTCAGAGTCACACTTTTGAAAACAGAGACCACATCACATGCTCAACACCTTGCCATGCATCCCCATTTCTCTCTGAGGGAATGACTGACAAGTCTCCATATCACCTACATGGCCCTCCTGCCTCACCCGCCGAAATCCAGCCACGATAGAAGTCCCCAGGCACACTCCCACCTTAGGCCCTTGCTCTACTTGTAGACTGTGGTTGGAAAGGTCTTCCCTCAATAATACTGGGCTAACTTCCTAACACTTGTAAGTCTTCGTCAAGCATCACCTTCTCCATTAGGCCCTCCCTGACTGCCCTATCTATTCTATGAAACTTCTCTGCCCCCTGCCCTCGTAATCTGCATTACCTTGTTCTACTCCCTTTTCACTTACGCATTTATCAATTTTTTCTTATGGTCCTAGTCCCCTGCCAAAAAGTAAGCTCTCAGAGGTCAAGAGTCTAGGTCTGCATGGTTTCTAATGAATCTCAAGCACCAAGAACAGAGCACAGAGTAGGTATTCAATAAATATTAGCTGAAAGAATAAAACAAATTGGATGACACAGTTTAACACATAATAAATGTTAACTTCCTCTCCCTTTATTGACTCATGAGCGTTGGGCCATTTGCCATAGACAGCACTAAGAAATTCTTAAATCTCTGAATAGCTAAAAGAGAAAGATCTAGAAGCCTCCTAATTCCTGAGGAAAACCCTGGGACAAATCAAATAACTTCCATATCTTTAAAAAAATCTCACATTTTAGTAAAATAAAATGTTTGATAATATGACAAGTGATTGGGGGAAACAAGCATCCTCATGCATTTCTTTCTTTTTTTTTTTTTGAAGATTTTATTTATTTATTTGACAGAGAGAGACACGGCGAGAGAGGGAACACAAGCAGGGGGAGTGGGAGAGAGAGAAGCAAGCTTCCCGCAGAGCAGGGAGCCCGATGCGGGGCTCAATCCCAGGACCCTGGGATCATGACCTGAGCCAAAGGCAGAAGCTTAATGGCTGAGCGACCCAGGCACCCCTCTCATGCATTTCTTGAGAGAGTAATAATTAGTTCATCTTTATAAGGCTACTTCTAATACCCCTCAAAATTATAAATACATATATACTCTTTGACTCACCAATTACACATCTAGGAATTTCTCCTACACATGTACTCACCTATGTATCAAGCAGAATATACAAGAATATATGTTCCTTTTGACACTGTTTTAACAGCCAAAGACTGGAAACAATCTAAATATCCATTGGTAGGAGACTGGTTCAATAAGTCTAGGGACACTTATAATGGAATATTCTGCAGCAATTAAAGAGAACAAGGCAGGGACGAGCAAGATGGCGGAGGAGTAGGAGACCTGGATTTCATCTGGTCTCAGGAATTCAGCTGGATAGGGATCAAACCATTCTGAACACCTACAAACTCAACAGGAGATCAAAGAAAAGAATAGCAGCAACTCTCTGAACAGAAAAGTGACAACTTTCTGGAAGGCAGGACATGCAGAGAAGTGAATCCAAGTCGATATTCGAGAGGACAGACAGCAGGGGAGGGGACCTCCATCGGCCACTTCTGGCAAGAGATAGAGCCCCAGAGCACAACACCAGAACTTTTAGAAGCTGGCTCCACTGAGGGATGTCGCTCCAGTGGCTAAGGGGGGGTGGGACCCTCGCAGGGACAGTGTGGTCTCAGGACCCTCGGGGTCACAGAAAGACCGGGGGTGCCTGAGTGCCACAGAGCTCCCAGGTGTCGGAGCAGGGAAGCTGACTGCAGAGACGGAGCCGAGGTGCGGGCTCTCAGCTCGGAGTTGCCATAAATTGTGATCTGCGGCACAGTCGGGCCACTGTTCCTCCAGCAGGGACCCAACAAGCGGCAGATCCGGGGAGACTCCCCGTCCTCCCCGGGGAAGAGCAGCGTGGGAGCACACCGCAGGGATCTGCTGGGTTTGGAGACTCCACACGGGGTCGTGAGCCAGAGATAGAAATGCTCGGTCACAGGCCGGGTGAGCATGGAGTGCAGCCAGAGACCAGGGAGATGGGAGTGACTGACTGCTTTTCTCTGGGGGCGCACTGAAGAGTGGGGCCCCAAGTTCTCGGCTCCTCTGGGGCGGAGATTGGGAGGCCACCATTTTCACGCTCGTCCTCCAAGGCTGTACAGAAAGCTTACAGGGAACAAAAGCTCCCTAGAGCAAACCCGAGCAGATTGCTTAGCCCAGACCTGGAAATGGCGGGACAATTCTGCCTCCAGCAAAGACATTTGAGAACCACCGCAACAGCCCCCTCCCCCAGAAGATCAGCAAGAACCTCCAGCCAAGACCAGGTTTACTGATCAATGAGAAGGGCAGAACTCCAGCACTAGGGGAATACTGCACATAGAATTCATGGCTTTTTCCCCATGATTCTTTAGTCTTTCAAAGTTAATTTTTTTAACTGTCTTTTTTTTTTAATTTTTCTTTTT